>NC_018331.1:163691-406738 GCF_000234665.1 Leishmania mexicana MHOM/GT/2001/U1103
ACGATTCCCCCCAACTCGTTGTGTTATCTCGTACCCTCCGGCATGCACAAGGGCGCAGACGGCCCTTTCACCCTCGCCCTGTACCGCATGAAGGATGTCGATTACAGTGACTTGACGATCAACAAGCTGGCCATCCCCGGCATGAACTGGTCCAACTGCGCCACCAAGAACGTAGAGCTGTGTCAGAAGGAAAAGGACCGTGTTGACTTTTACGTTGATGAAGGGACAGATATCCACATCCTCATGCACCAAACAAAGCCCTACGTGAGCAAGTCCGGTGGCGACGCCATGACGGAGGACTACATGGGCATGTACCTCTACGACGACACGGACCGCAAGATAGCCGGCGTGCACGCTGCCACGAACTTCCGCGAGATCAGCATCATCCACCGCCTCCCCCGCAGCGGTCGCTATGCCATCTCCATCACGTGCCCGCGTGCGAAGGGCGAGGAGCCGGCGTACATCACCATCGTTGGCTCGCACGCCTCGAACGTACGCATCGTCGACCCACCAGAGGATGCCACGATGTTCGACGATGAGGACATCATCGACGAAGGCGATGAGGCCGCCCTCGTGGAGAACCCGATCGACTACGTCCCCGTCGTATTCGATGTGGCGCACCACGGCGAGCAGGCCGAAAGCGATTCCCCGTTCGAGGACAAGCGCTTCTACGTGGACAACCGTGGCGCCACGAGCGAGCCGTGGGTGCACATTGGCGACCTTTACCCCGAAGGCAAGGCGAAACCGCTGCTGCCGGACGAGCTGAGTCGCGACCAGTTCGGACAGGGCGACCACTACGACTGCAGTACGCTGACGGCGTTCGCGGCACTGCTGGAACGCCACCCCGACGTGATCCGCAACTGCTTCATCTCGAAGAAGCCGCGCAAGGACGGCCGCTACACGTTCCAGTTCCACCGCTACGGGCAGTGGATCAAGGTGGAGATCGACGACCGCATTCCGATGGTGAAGGGCGACACGGTGTTCTGCCGCTCGCCGACGCACCACTGGTGGCCGCTGCTGCTGGAGAAGGCGTACGCGAAGTTCTACACGCTTTACCAAAACCTCGAGGATATTTCGCAGGGCGAGGTCTTCCACGACTTTACTGGGTGCCCTGTTATCTTCATCCCCATGGAGGCAGACAAGGCCAAGGTGGTCAACTACGACATCAAGAGCGCGCAGTTCTGGCGCGACCTGAACAACGAGCTGGATCAGACGGCGTTGGCTGCGTTGGCCTTGGGTGAACAGGCGGAGCATTACGGTCTGCACCACGAGGGCAGCTACGCTGTACTGGGCTTCATCGAGACACGGAATGCCATCAACCTCACCCCTGAGGATATACTTGTGAAGCTGTACAACCCGTATGAAGACTCTCCGTACACGGGTCCGATGCACAGGGACGACTCGAACTGGTCGTCGGAGATGCGGTCGATCTGCAACCCAGCGCAGCGCAACGTGTTCTACATTCCTGCTGGTGTCTTCCTTGACGTGTTCGCGAATGTGCAGCAGGCCTACATCAAGGCACCACTGACCCCGTGCTACAACTTCAACAGTGAGTGGGGCGACATGACCAGCGGAGGCAATGTTTCGCTCGTCACATGGCGTGTAAATCCGCTCTACACGGTGCGGAACAAGACGGAGGAACCGGTGCAGATCATTGGCATGATTCGGCAGCCGGATCAGCGACACTTGCTGCATCGCCAGACAAATCACGAGCTGAACTATATACAGTGTGCACTTGTCGTGGCAGAAAGCATCAGTGTGGAGCGCATCCCGACGTACCTGGTTACTGGGAACAACCACCGCCGCCTGCGCTCTGGCCTGTATTTGCACAACCGTGAGGTGACGGATGTGATGACGATCCCTGCCAACTCGCTGTGCTACATCATCCCCACCGGCATGCGGCGCGACAGGGGCAAGTTCATCTTCTCATACTGGTTCCTGCGCAAGGGCGACAAAGATAAGTTAGACATCGAGCGTCTCAACACGGACGTGGCACGCCAGCTACCGGCCATCGCACATCTGGATCTGGTGAACAGGGGCCATGGGCGCGTGGACATCCTCGTCGATGTGCCTACCGACCTCCACATCCTGCTGAAGCAAGAGAAGCCGTTCAAGCACGCGAGTGGCGGTGATGCGATCGCGCAGGACTTTCTCTCCATGTATCTCTATGACGCGAACGACAAGCGCATCAGCCCAAGCACGCAGGCGACGAATAATCGCGAGATCGGCCTCGTGCAGCACGTGAGCAAGCCGGGGCGCTACGCCATTGGCGTGAACTGCACCTCTGGCACGGGAGAGGTGCCGTGCAAGGTGGAGGTTGTCGCGCAGGAGCGCGCGCACGTGCGTATCACCGAGGCCCCTGAGAACGCACGCGAGCTCGGCGAGCTGGACCTCTCCTTCCTCAACCCCGAGCCGGAGGGGGTGCCGCTGGCGGACCTCCCGCTTGAAGAGGACCTGAAGTTTCAGGAGCAGCTGGACGCGCTGAAGCGTCTCCATCACAAACCGCACAGGGACGAGGAGGAGATTCTGGCGCTCGAGCGAAAGATGAACGCCCGCGCGCACGAGCTAGCGAGGGCCTTGTTGGGCAAGGACAGGTGTAAGTACCTGACTGGGCACGACATCGAGAAACTGGCGCCAATGTTGGAGAGTGACCCGGAGTACATGAACGCGGAGCGCGAGCGCCATAACCTCAAGAAGGACCCGCGCAACGCCGGCAAGGTGCGCGCGGTCGAGGAGGAGCTGCGCGACCGTGCCGCTGCCCTGGCCGACACATCGGCCGGCATAGAGTTTGGCTTCATGGATCTCGAGTACGAGGGTATCCCGCGGGACGACATTGAACTGCTGAACGACCCCGCCTTCGGGGAAATGGCGCAGGCGCGCGCTGGCCTGCTGAGCGACTCCGCCGCCAACGCGCGCAAGATCAACGACATGGAGGACAAGATGCACGACCGCGCTACCGAGATGGCGAGGGACATGCACAAGAAGGAGCGCACTTACCTCGACCCCGAGCCAGAGGGTGTGCCGCTGGACCTGCTGCCGCTGAACGAGGACGAGGCGTTTAGCCGAATGGAGGACGAGCTGCGCGCTCTCAACCGCAAGCCGAAGCGCGACGCGAAGGTGATCAGAGACCTGCAGAAAAAGCTCAACGACCGAACGCATGAGCTGGCTGGGGTGCTGAAGAGCGACGAGCGCGAGCTGTTCCTGGACCCCGTGCCGCTTGGTATTCCGGTGGCCGATCTCCCGCTCGACACCGACCCGGAGTTCCACTTGAAGGAGATTGAGCGTCTGCAGCTGCGGAAGGAGGACCCTCTGGGCAACCGCGACGACATCAAGGCACTCGAGGATGAACTGAATGACCGAGCTCGGGAGTTGGCGAAGGACCAGCAGGCGAATCAGCGCGCCTTCCTGGACCAAGACCCATACGGTGTGCCGCTGGAGAAGCTGTGTCTGGATTACAACGACGACTTCCTGCGGAAGGAGAGCGAGCTGCGTGCGCTGCAGAAGAACCCACGCCGCAGTGCCACGGCAATCAACGATCTGAAGGCCGACATGAGTGACATGGTGGACGCCCTGGCGGCCGCCGAGGCGGCGCGCGACCGCAACTTTCTCGACCCCGAAGTTGAAGGTCGCCTTGTGCACCTACTCCCGCTATTGGAAAACCCGGAGTTCAGGGAACTCGATACGAAGCGCCGCCGTCTGCTGAACCGTGGCGGCGACACGAGCAAGGTGCCGGATATGGAGGACCGTATGAACGATATTGCGCTCGAGATCGCGCACGACATGAACGTCGCCGAGCGACCAGACTACATGGACACCGCGTATAAGGGTATCCAGGTGGAGGATCTGCCGTTGGACGAGGATCCGCTGTTTCATTCTTTGGAGGTGAAGCGGCAGCAGCAGAAGCAGGACCCGCGCCGCAATGCGCGCGGCATCGCCGACACAGAGCAGGACCTAAATGACCGTGCGATGGAGCTAGCGGCGGAGAAGCTCAAGGGCGACCGCAACCATCTCGATCCCGAGCCGGAGGGCGTGCCACTGCGTCTCGTCCCGCTGGACAGCGATGCTGCCTTCGCCGAGATGGAGGCGCAGCGCGCGAAGCTGAAGAAGGACCTGCGCCGCAACACGAAGCCGATCGCGGAAATTGAGAGCCTGCTGAACGACCGCGCGCACGAGCTCGCCAAGGCGCTAAAGGAAAAGGAGCGGCCCAAGTTCCTGGACGTCAGATTTAGCGGCATTCCGTACACGGAGCTCCCGCTGGACGTGGACCAGCCGTTTCGCGACATGGAGGTGCAGCGCCTGTTGTTGAAGGAGCAGCCGCATAAGAACGCCACGGCGATCCAGGATCTGGAGGAGGCGCTCAACGACCGTGCCGGTGAACTTGCCAAAGAGAAGCTCGCCAAAGAACGCGCCTTCCTCGACCCGTGCCCGCTCGGCATCCCGCTGGAGGAGCTGCCGCTGGACAGCACACCGGCCTTCATCGCTAAGGAAGAGCGACTGCGCTCCCTCAATAAGGACCCTTACAAGAACACGACGGCGATCAAGGTGCTACAGAGTGAAATGGACGACATGGTGAACGCGCTGGCGGCTGAGGAGCTGGCACGGATGCGCGGTTTCCTTGACCCCGAGCCGGAGGGCCGCCTGGTGGAGAGCCTGCCGCTGAACGACGACCCGCAGTTCCACAAGCTGGAGGCGCAGTACCGTGATCTGAAAAAGAGCCCGAGGGCCAACCCGCAGGACGTGGCAGACTGCGAAGAGCTGATGAACGACCGGGCCCACGAGCTGGCCAAGGGCATGAACCGCAAGGAACGCCCCGGCTTCATGAATATGACGCCGAGGGGCGTGCCGCTCGAGGAGCTGCCACTCGACACGGACGATGAGTTCAGCAATCTGGAGGCGCAGCGCGCGCGCCTGATGCGGCAGCCCGCGAAGAACAGGAAGGCGATTGGCGAAATCGAGGACGCCCTCAACCTGCGCGCCGAGGAGCTGGCGCAGGAGAAAATTCAGGCTGACCGCGCCTTCATGGACGAGGCGCCGCAGAACATCCCGCTCAAGTACATTCCGCTCGACAAGGACAAGGAGTTTCTTAGAATGGAGGCGCAGCGCATGGCGCTCCGTGCGCAGAACCAGAACTCGCGTGCGCTGAATCCGAAGGTGCGTGAGCTCGAGGACGCGATGAACCAGCACGCGAACGATATGGCCAAGGCGCTGAAGCAGCAGGTGCGCGCAAGCGTGCTGCCGCCGCGCGTTGGCGGCATTACGCGAGAGGCACTACAGCTTGACGACGATGTGCCGTTCACAGATTTGGAAGTGGCTCAGATCGCCGCCAACGGTGACGGCGACCTCGACAAAGGGCGCGACCTCGGCGACGCCATGCAGAAGCGCGCCGCCGATGTCGCGGCGAAGCTGCGTTGGGAGGAGCGTGCCAATCTCGGCAACCCGCTCGGCTTCTCGCCGGAGGACCTACCGCTGGAGAGGAGCCCCGAGTACCTGCAGAAGGAGTCAGAGCTGGTGGAGATGCGCGCGAACCCGAAGAAGAACGCGCAGACCATCAAGGACGCAGAGGAGGACCTGCACGCCTTGGTAATGGAAATGGCGAAGGAGAAGGCTGCTGAGGAGCGCGAGGATTACATCGACCCGGAGCCGGAGGGTCGCAAGCTGAACGACCTCGGTCTCGACGACGATCCGACGTTTGCCGGCATCGAGGAGCAGTACCGCAAGTCGAAAAAAGACCCTTACGCTGACCAGGACCGGCTGCGCGACCTGGAGCAGATGATGAACGACCGTGCGCACGACCTGGCCAAAACGAAGAACGCGCGGGACCGGGACATGTACCTCGACAGAGCCCCGCGCAACGTGCCGATTGTAGAGCTGCCGCTCGACACGGATGAGGAGTTTGGTCGGTTAGAGGCGCAGCGTGCGAAGCTGTGCCAGAACCCGGTGCGCAATGCGCAATCCATCCGAGAAACCGAGGAGGCCTTGAACGACCGAGCCGACGTGCTTGCGGCCGAGGCACTGAAGAACGACCGCATCTTCCTGGAGGCCGAGCCGGAGGGTGTGTCGCAGCGCCAGCTGCCGCTGGACCTAGACCAGACCTTCCGTTCGCTCGAGCTGAAGCGCGCGGCTCTGAAAAGCGCCCCGATCAAGGACGACCGTGCCATTCGCGCGGTGGAGGAGCAGATGAACGATCATTTGCGCAAAATGGCGAGGGAGGTGAAGATGGATGCCCGGCGTGACATGGAGCCGAACCCGCTCGGCATTCCGTTGGAGGACCTGAACCCCTACCTCGACGAGGACCCGCACTTCCACGAGCTCGAGGACATGTACCGCGACGCGAAGAACAACCCGACCAAGGCGAAGAAAGCGTCGCAGCTGCTTGACCAGATGAACGAGCGCGCGAAGGAGATATCGCAGGCGGTGCACGACATGGAGCGGCGCCCGCTGAACCAGGCCCCGAACGGCATTCCGCTGGAGACGCTGCCGCTCAATGAAGATCCCCTCTTCAACGCACTAGAGAACGAGGCGCGCGCGTTGCGCAAGGGGCCGAGCAGCGGAAAGAAGAGCGCCGAGAGGCTCGCCGACGTCGAAGATCGTCTGAACACGCGCGCCGAGGAGCTTGCCAACACGGCCCGTAAGCAGTATGTGGATGCCGCGCCGGAGGGTGTGCCGATGGAGTTGCTGAAGCTCGGCGAAGACCCCTCCTTCGTAAAGACCGAGATGGAGTTGCGGCGGCTTGAGAAGAACCCCGTGGCGAATCGCCAGGGCATCAAGGACCTCAAGGACGAGCTCAACTCTATGGCTCGTGAGAAGGTGAAGCGACTGCTGCGGGGTGACCGCGGCTATCTCCCCCAGACGCCGGACGGGGTGGACCTCTGCCACCTCCCACTGGACACGGACCCCGTGTTCCACGAGCTGGAGACACGGCGTGCGAAGCTGAAGTCCGAGGACTCGCGCGCCAACCAGAAGGCGATTAGCGCACTCGAAGACCAGCTCAACGACCGCGCTCACGAGCTGGCGAAGGAGGTGAAGGAGGGTGAGGTGCGCGCTCTGGAGCCGGACCCGCACGGCATCCCGTACGCCGTGATTATTCCGCACAACGACGTCGAGTTCAACAACCGCGCAAAGCACTTGCGCGAACTGAAAAGTGACTCGAAGCGCAACGCAGCAGCCATCAGGGAGACGTTGGATCGCATGAACGACCGCGGCGCCGAGCTTGCGGAAGCGCTGCTGAAGCAGGACCGCTCCTACCTGGAGCTGCAGATGGCTGCCGTGCCGCTCAAGTATCTGCCGTTGGACACCGACCCGCAGTTCAACCGGATCGAGGTTGAGCGTGCGAAGCTCAAGGCCCGAGACCCTGTGAAGAACGCCAAGAAGATCCAAGAGCTCGAGGCTCAGCTGAACGAGAGGGCTAACCTGCTCGCCGAGGCGCAGAAGCAGGAGGATCTCCGCGGGCTGGACCCTAAGCCAGAGGGGATCCCGCTCTATGTGATTGACCCGCACTCCGACGCGAAGTTTGCCGTGTTCCTGCCGCAGCTGCGCGACATGAAGGCGGATCCGAGGACGCGGCCGGAAGACCTGCAGCAGGTGGTGGACGCCATGAACGACCGCGCTCACGAACTGGCTGGCGAGAAGCTGCGCGGCGACCGACTCACCTACCTGGAGGAAGAGCCGAAGGGTGTTCCGCTCGATCTGCTCTCGCTGGACACGGATCCGCAGTTCCACGAAATAGAGGCGCAGCGCGCCGTTCTCAAGGCGCAGGATCCGCGCCGCAATGCGGCCAAGATCAGGGACTTGGAGGATCGCCTGCGGGAGCGTTCGAACGAGTTGGCGGAACGGCAGCGCGCGAAGGACCTGGAGAACCTCGACCAGGTGCCAGAGGGACTGCCCATTACTCTGGTGAACCCACACGAAGACCCAGCGTTCGCGAAGATGGTGAGCCACCACCGAGAGCTGGCGAAGGACTCGGAGAAGAATGCGGAGCTGCTGACGAAGCTGGAGGAGAAAATGAACGGCCGCGCTCACGAGCTGGCCAAGTTGATGCTTGGGAGCGACCATTCGTTCCTGGACCCTGCGCCGCAGGACGTCTCGCTCGAGGAGCTGCCGCTCGACACAGATCCAGAGTTCCACAGGCTGGAGGTGGAGCGAGCCAAGCTGAAGGCGCAGGACCCGCGCCGCAACGCCGCAAAGATCAAGGACATAGAGGGTCAAATGAACAACCGCGCGCACGAGCTGGCACGTGAGCAGCTTGCTGAGGACCTTCGCGGTGTCGACCCGGCCCCGCGCGGCCTGCCGGTGGAGCTGCTGAACCCGCACGCGGACTCCCAGTTCGCGGAGGCGGTAGAGCAGATCCGCACGCTGAAAAAGAGCCCCATCGCCGACCCGAAGGCGCAACAGGCGACGCTGGACAAGATGAACGACCTTGTGCGCGCTATGGCGGATGAGGCGATGGACCGCGATTACCTCGATCCTGAGCCGGATGGCGTGCCGCTTGCTGACCTGCCGCTCAGCAGCGATCCGGAGTTCCACGAGATGGAGGTGGGGCGCGCCCGGCTGAAGCTGAGGGACCCGAAGCGCAACGCACGCGCCATTAAGGATCTCGAGCAGCGGCTCAACGATTACGCGCACGAGCTGGCGAGGAGGCAGCTGGAGGAAGACCTCGCCGGCTGCGACCCTGAGCCTGAGGGAATCCCTCTGGCGCTGTTGAAGCCGACCGAGGACCCGAAGATTGGCGGCATGATCCCGCGGCTGCGCGCGCTGAAAAAGGACCCGAAGAAGAACGCCGAGGCGATCCGGAGTCTGGAGAACGAGATGAACAACCGTGCCTACGAGCTGGCGCGTCAGTTGCTGGAGGGCGACCGCGGCTACCTCGAGCCGAATCCGGAGAATGTTGCGCTGGAGTTCCTGTCGCTAGACAAGGATCCGGAGATCGCCGAGATGGAGGTGGAACGGGCGAAGCTCAAGGCACAGGACCCGCGGCGCAACCAGCGCCGCATCGCCGACCTCGAAGACAAGCTCAACGACCGCGCGGTGGAGCTGGCGGTGGCGAAGAAGGAGGAGGAACTAGCGCACTTCGCACCCCAGTACAACGGTATCGAGACGACGGCGATGAGGCCGCACGACGACCCTGAATTTGCGGCCCTTGTCGACCAGCTGCGGAAGCTGGAGAAGGCCAGCGCAGGTGCTTCCCCTGAGGTGCAGAAGGTGCTCAATGATATGGATGCGCGCCTAGAGGTTCTGGCAAAGGAGACGGTGGAGGGTGACCTTTGGTTCCTGGACAAGGAGCCGGAGGGAATTCCGCTGGAGGAGGTAGCGGTGGAGCTGGACCCTATCTTCCAGCAACTGCGGCAGGAGCGCGCCAACCTCAAGGCAAAGGACCCGCGCAAGAGCAGCGACAAGGCCAAGAGCCTTGAAGACCAGATGAGAAGCCGCGCGCACGAATTGGCCAAGCACCTCAAGGAGAGCGATTTTGATGGCGTCGACAAGAACCCGCTGGGCATTCCGCTGGAGCTGCTGCAGCCGCGTGAGGACCCGCAGGTGGCAAGGATTCTGCCGGAGCTGCGCCGCGCCAAGAAGAGCCTGCGCGATACCCAGAAGGCGCAGGGCCTGCTAAACGAGCTAAATGAGCGCATCCACGAGCTGGCCAAGAATGCGCTGAGAGGGGATCGTCCGGGATACTTGGACCCGAACCCGGAGTGCGTGCCGCTGTCGGACCTGCCACTGGATACGGACGGCATCTACAGTGGTCTCGAGGTAGAACGCGTCAAGCTGGTGCTCAAGGACCTGGCCAAGAATGCGAAGCAGATCGAGGATCTCGAGGATCGCCTGAACGAGCGCGCGCACGATCTGGCGCAGCAGGTGCTCAAGGACGATCTGAAGAACGTTGACCCGAAGCCGCATGGCATTCCTATTGAAGCGGTGAGGCCACACAACAACGCGGACTTCCACAACCTGGCCACGCGCGCTCGCGAGCTCCGAAAGGATCCACGCCGCAATGCCGACAAGCTCGCCGCCATTCAAGCGCAGATGAACGACTTGGCGAACCAGATGGCCGCGGAGATGCTCGGCAATGACCGTGGCTACCTCGACCCTGAGCCGGAAGGCGTGCCGCTGGAGATGGTGCTGCTCGACGAGGACCCAGAGTTCCACGAGATGGAGGTGCAGCGTGCAGTGCTGGTCGCGCAGGACCCGGTGAAAAATAGGCAGGCAATCGCCGACCTTGAGGGGCGGCTCAACGACTGCGCACACAAGCTTGCTGAGGCACAGAAGCGGGAGGACTTGCGTGGCCTGAACAACGCCCCTCTCGGTGTACCCGTGTCGCTGCTGAACCCTCATGACGACCCGCGCTTCGCCGCGAAGCTGCCGGAGCTGCGTGCGCAGAAGAAGGAAGGCGTGCCGCGCACCCAGTCGCGGCTGAACGACACGCAGGCGAAATTGGATGAGATTCTCGAGGAGCTCGCCGCCCAGTACCTTGAGCAGGATCGCGCGCAGTACCTGCACCCTACTCCAGAAGGCCTTCCGGTGTCGGCGCTCCCGTTGTACACGGACCCAGAGTTCCATGAGCTGGAGGCGGAGCGGCTGGACTTGATTAGCAAGAACCCGAAGGCCAATAAGGATGCCATTAAGGACCTGGAGGCGGCGCTGAACGGGCGTGCCTGCGAACTGGCGCGGGAGCAGCGCAAGAGCGACCGTGGCTACCTCAACGCTGAGCCGCTCGGCATTCCGCTCGACGTGCTACCGCTCGACACGGACCGCCAGTTCAGTGACCTGGAGGCGAAGCGTGCGGCGCTGAAGACGAAGGATGCGGCCAGGAATGCCGCCGCCATTCACGATCTGGAAGATCAACTGAACGACCGCGCGAACCAGCTCGCAGAGGACCAGATCACTGAGGACCTGCGCGCGGTCGATCCGACACCGGAGGACATCCCGGTGCGGATGCTGAGGCCGCACGACGATCCCGAGTTCGCGCGGATGGTGAACGCGCTGCGCTTGCTCAAGGCGGACCCGTCGGCAGACCCCAAGAAGGTGTCGGACCTGGAGCAGGACATGAACGACCGCGCGCACGAGTTGGCGGAGGAGTTGCTTGCGGGCGACCGCCCGATGTACCTCGACCCGAAGCCGGAGGGCATTGTGGTTGAGTCGCTGCCGCTCGACTCTGACCCGCTCTACCACCGGCTGGAGGTCGAGCGCGCGAAGCTGATGCTGCAGGACCCCAAGAAGAACCAGGCGAAGACTGCAGACCTCGAGAGTCGCCTCAACGACCGGGCGCATGAGCTGGCAAAGGAGCAGCGAGCGTGCGACCTGCAGGACTTGGACGAGGCACCGCGCGGCATACCGGTGGAGCTGCTGAATCCGCATGAAGACGAGACGTTTGCGTCGCTCGCGTTGCAGCGCCGTGACCCGAACAATACGCTGAGGAAGGCGCTCGACATCGGCGGCACCAGCGTCGACGCGACGCGCGACATGCTGAACGAACGGCTAGACGAGATGGCGAAGCAGATGCTGGAGGGTGACCGCGACTACCTGGACCCCGATCCGGAGGGCGTGCCGCTGGGTGTGCTGCCGCTCAACGAGGACCCAGGGTTCCACGAGATGGAGGTGCAGCGTGCGGTGCTGAAGGCGAAGAACGCGAAGAAGAACGCGATGGCCATCAAAGACTTGGAGGACAAGCTGAACGACCGCGCTCACGACCTGGCGAGGGACGCGTTAAATGGCGACCGCGGCTACCTCGCCCCTGAGCCAAAGGGCGTGCCTCTGGAGTATCTGCCCCTGGACAAAGACCCGCAGTTCCACCAGATGGAGGTGGAGCGGGCCAAGCTGAAGGCGCAAGACCAGAAGAAGAATGCCAACAAGATCAAGGACCTAGAGGACAGGCTGAACGACCGCGCCGAGAAACTGGCGGAGGTGCAGAGGAAGGAGGATCTCCGCAATCTGGACGAGAAGCCGCGCGGCATTCCGCTGGAGTCGCTGAACCCGCACGATGATGCAGAGTTCGCGTCGCACTTGCCCGAGCTGCGTCGGCTGAAAACCGAGCAACCGAACCACCCCAAGATCAAGGACCTCCAGGCGAAGCTGGACAACCGCGCAGATGAGTTGGCCAAGGCCCAGATCGACCGCGACCGCGCCTTTCTAGATCCTGAACCGGAGGGCATCACGTTGGCCCAGCTGCCGCTTGACAGTGACAAGCCCTTCATGAACCTGGAGAAGCAGCTACGTCAGGCGAAACAGGACCTGAGGCGCAACGCGGACAAGATTGCTGACCTGCAGGACTGTATGAACAAGCGTGTGCACGAGCTAGCTCGCGACTTGCTCAAGGGTGACCGCGGTTACCTCAACCCCGAGCCGGAGAATGTGCCGATCGCCGATGTGCCGATCGACGCCGATGCGGTGTTCCGCGAGTTGGAGGCGCAGCGCGCGAAACTGAAGGAGGATCCGAAGCGCAATGCGGGCACGATCAAGGAGCTGGAGGATCAGCTGAACGACCGCGCGCACGAGCTGGCCAAGGCCCAAAAGGAGGCGACTCGTGCCTTTCTCAACCCCACCTCGCACCGCGTGCCGAAGGCGCTACTGCCGTTAGACGAGGATGCGGCGTTTGTAAAGATGGAGCAGCAGCTGCGGCGCCTCAACAAAGATCCGAAACGCAGCGCCAGCGCCATCGACAACCTCAAGGGCATGATGCAGGACCGTGCCGACGAGCTGGGAGAGAACTTGCTGAAGGGCGCCCGCGACACGTACCTCGACCCCAACCCGGAGGGCGTGCCAGTCGGCTATCTACCGCTGGACTCCGACCCGCAGTACACCCAGGCGGAGCTGCAGCGCACCGTTCTCAAGGCTCAGAACGCGAAGGGTAACGCAGACAAGATCGCCGATCTCGAAAAGGCGCTGAACGACCGGGCCGTTGAGCTCGCCAAGGATCAGCGTCAGAAAGACCGCGCCTTCCTGGACCCGGAGCCGGAAGGCATTCCAATCGCCGACGTGCCACTAGGCGACGATCCGAATTTTCTGCGACTGGAGGACTACCTACGCAAGCTCAAGAAGGACCCCAGGCGCAACGCCGACGCCATCGCCGACACACAAGAGAGCATGAACGACCGGGCCCACGAGCTGGCGAAGGGCGTGGTGGCCGAGGACCTCGCATGCTTGCCACGGGCGGCGTACCGTGGCATCCCGAGGGAGCACCTGAGCCTCCACACGTACCTGAAGTTCCGCGACGCGGCGAACCGGCGGCGCGACGGAAAGCGCCGCTGTCTGCCGACGACGGACATACAGCTCATCGAGGATGAGATGGACAGGATCGCCAGCGAAATCGCTGATGCCGTGATCGATAACGAGCGTGCCTTCCTGGATCCTGAGCCGGAAGGCATGGCCATCGCCGACATCCCACTCGATGCGGACAAGGAGTTCGCCGCCCTCGAAGCTGAGCGCCGGCGCCGCTCCAAGGACCCGCGTGTAGCAAAGCGCAACAAGGACGTCATCCGCGACTTGGAGGACAAGATGAGCGACCGCGCGCACCAGCTGGCGAAGGAGGAGTTCGCAAAGCAGCGCGACTTCTTGGATCAGGAACCGGAGGGCGTGCCGCTGGAGCGACTGCCGCTCGACACTGATCCGGACTTTAAGGACGCAGAGATTGCGCGCTACAAGGCCAAGAAGGACCCGAAGGCGGACCCGAAGAAGGTGGCGGCGTTAGAAAAGCGCATGAACGACCGAGCCCATGAGCTGGCCAAAGCCGAACTGGCGAAGGACCGCGCCTTCCTCGACCCTGAGCCGGAGGGCGTGCCACTTGCGGACCTTCCGCTCAGCGACGACCCGGAGTTCAACGAGCTGGCGAAGCAGCGTCAGGCGCTGAAGAACACCAGGAGGGGCCGCGACCCCGAGATGAAAGACCTGGAGGAGAGGATGAACGACCGTGTCCACGGCATCGCAAGGGAGTTCCTCAGCAAGAACCGCGGCTACCTCAACCCGGAGCCGCAGAATGTGCCCATCGCCGACATCCCTCTCAACCGCGACCCGATCTTCCGCGAAATGGAGAACGAGCTGATGAGGGCCCTGAAGGACCCACGCAGCAATGCGGGCAAGATTGCAGAGCTGCAGGATGACCTCAACAACCGCGCAGACGACCTCGCGAAGGACCTGCGACGCAAAGAGCTTGCCAATCAGGAGCAGGAGCCTCTCGGCGTGCCGCTGGAGGAGCTGCCACTCAACTACGACCCGATCCTCAGCCCACTGGAACGCAAGCGCCGCGACATCAAGAAGAACCCGAAGCGAAATGCCGATGCGCTGCGTAACCTCGAACGGGAGATCGACGCGCGCATCCACGACATCGCGCGCCAGTTTCTGGCGAAGGAGCGTGCTTTCCTGGACCAGGAGCCGGAGGGGGTGCAACTGGAGCGCCTGCCGCTGTCAGATGACAAGGAGTTTCACGAAATGGAGAAGGACCTGCGCGCGCTGAAGAAGCAGCCAGCAAAGAACAAAGACGCCATCGAGGATCTCGAGGAGCGCATGAACGACCGCGCACATGACTTGGCCAAGGACTATCTCGCGAAGGACCGCGACTACCTTGAGAAAGAGCCGCTCGGTGTGCCGGTGGCGGAGCTGCCGCTTAACGAGGACGTGACCTTCCGCGATGTGGAAGAGAAGCGGCGGGCGCTGAAGAAGGATCCGCGTGGCAACGCAAAAGCAATCAAGGATCTGGAGGATCAGCTGAACGACCGCGCCGAGCAGCTGGCGCAGCAGAAGCTGGACAAGGAGCGCGCCTTCCTCGATCCCAAGCCGGAGGGCATTCTCCTAAAGGACATGCAGCTGGACAGGGACAAGGCGTTCAAGGATATGGAGCGGCAGCTGCGGCAGCTGCGCAAGGACCCGCGCAGGAACGCAAACGCGATCCGAGACATGGAGGACGACATGAACAAACGCGCCCACGTACTGGCAAAGCGGCAGCTGGCAGACGACCGCAACTTCCTCAACCCGGAACCGCGCGGTGTGCCGCTAGTCGACCTCGCCCTCGAAGATGATCCGGAGTTCCAAAAGACGGAGCTGGCACGTCGTGAGGCGAAGAGGAACCCAAAGAACGCTGACAAGGTGCGCGAGCTGGAGAGCATTCTGAACGACCACGCCGACCGCATCGCTGGCGAGTACCTCAAGAGGGACCGCGCCTACCTTGACCCTGAGCCGGAGGGTGTGCCGTTGGAGGAGCTGCCGCTCGACACGGATCCGGACTTCCACGGCATGGAGGTGGACCGGCGCAAGCTAAACAAGGACCCCGTCAAGAACTCCAGGACCATCAAGGATCTCGAGGAGCAGCTCAACAACCGTGCGCGTGAGCTGGCCAGGGAGAAGAAGGGTTACCAGGACCCGGTGTTCCACGAGGCGAACGAGGATGTAGCTGAGCAGTGGCCGCGCATTCGCGAGCTGTACCCGGAAGGTGTGTACGATCCGGTGACGCCGGACACCACACTGCCGTCGGATATCTCGTCCGCCCCGCAGGACATGGGCTTCCTCGCCCCGTTCATCGCGGCATTGGCGCGTCACAGCGTGCTCATCTCTCGTCTCTTCCAAGACAAGGCGCACCCACAGAACCAGCCTTACCGTGTGACGCTCTTCAACCCGGACAGCTCGCCGGCCACAGTGGAGGTGGACGACCGCGTGCCATGCGACAGCAGACGGGAGCCGAAGTTCACACAGGTGCCGTCACGCATGTGGTACCCGCTGCTGCTGGAGAAGGCGTACGCCAAGTTTGTCGGCGGCTACGAGAACTTCAACAACTGCAACGCCCACGATACGCTGCGTGATTTGACAGGTCGCCCGGTGCTGCACATTTCCCTCGAGGACCCGAAGCACGCTGCAGCGATGAACATGGGCGACTACACGACGCCGACCTTCTGGCGCCGTGTCATGGAGGACCTCGACCGCGGTGACGTGTTTGTGTGCGTGGCGAACGGCAGCGTGCCAGATGGCCTGCATCCGCAGTGCAGCTACGCGCTGATGGATGTGGTGGAGGTGAAGCCAGGCACAGGCGATCCGTCGGATATCGTGATCAAGATGCACAACTGCTACACGGATGCTCCGCACTACAACGGGCCGCTGCGCAAAGGCGACAGCAACTGGACGGCGGATGTGAAGCGAGCGTGCAATTTCTCACCGGACGAGAGCGACATGATCTACATGCCTTTGTTCACCTTCCTCAACAACTTCAGCTGCATGCAACGCTGCCATATCAACTGCGGGGATCGCCTCAGCTCCCCTGGCGAGTGGAACGATTATACGGCTGGTGGCACGTCCAAGTACACGACCTTCCGCAGCAACCCCATCTACCTCGTGGAGAACAAGACGTCGCGGCCAGCCACGATTCTCGCTGAGGTACGCCACACGAACCCGCTTTACGTGGACGAGACGAACTGTAAGCAGTACCCCTACACCGGGCTCACTCTCATGCAACCGTCAAATGCGAAGCTGCCGCCAACGCCGTTTATCACGAATGGCACGCACAAGTTCCTGCAGAAGGGTATGATGCTGGACTCACGCGAAGTGTGCGCCGAGATGGAGCTGCCGCCCAGCTCAACGTGCTACCTTATCCCGTACACTAAAGACCGCGGCACAATGGGCGAGTTCTTCGTCTCCATCTACCCGGACATGGCCAAGGTCACACTGACGCCACTGCGACACGGCGGCCTCACCTTGAAGCCGCTCCGCACCAGCCTCAGCCTGCATCCCGGCGACGAAGAGGGCGAGCGGCTGGATTTTATGGTGAACGACTCGAGTGACGTGCACATCCTCTTACACCAGACGAAGATATCGGACCCAAACAGCGTCCGCAAGGGCGATGCCGTGGCTGAGGACGAGGTGACCATGACCGTCTTCAACGAGTACGGCATCAAGATCGCCACGACAGGCGATGCGAACAACGCGCGCGAGCACGCGCTCATCTTCAAGGCCCCGCAAGGCGGCCGCTACTCGCTGCTAGTGAACTGCACGGCGTCTGCCATCGGGGGCCCGTGCACGGCGACCCTGGAGATCTACACGCCAACCGACGTGAGCGCCGACTTTGTGCCGGTCGCGCCGGACGCGAAGCCGCTGAACGCACAGGCGCAGTCGCGGTTTCCCACGCTGTCGCGCACGGCGACGGCCCCGGGCGCATCGCGTGGTGCAAGCCGCACGGGAAGCAACACGCGCCGCACTGAATCTCTGCCGCCGATCAATCAGCGGTCTGTTAGCAGCCGTCGCGGCAGCCGCGAAGAGGTCGGCTACCGCTCCAGCCGGGGCCGCCGTTAAAAGAACAGCACTGTAGCTGAGGTGAGGATAAGCGGGGAAGTGCATCAGGAGACTCTGAGAAGGCGGATAAGGGGGTGAGGGAGGAGTCATCTCTCCTCCCCTATGGTGGCCAGCGACTCCGACTGTTAGGACTCCTTGCCGCCGGCGAGTCCCGTCTGCGATTTAGCTCCACTTCGTTAGTGGTGATGCCGTCGCTACCCCGTTCACTTCGTTGCTACCCTCGTGCACGTTGTCGGTGTGTACGCCCACAACTACGTTATGTGGCGCAACCGTTGGGATTCTCTGCCTTCTGTCTGACAGAAACCACCGTACGTATCTCTACGTGTATATACACCTACATACATTTGTATAGATGCGCATGTGTGTGTGTGTCTCTGTCCACCCAACACCGAAAAAAAAGAACGGGGTACTTCCTCCCCTTCACGGCGCTCTCTCTTCGCACAGAAGGTGAAGGGGTTCACAGCGGTCATGTTGCCTGCGCTTTTCTTTCATGCATATCGGCGTTTTTCCGTTTTTTTTTCGTTTTCCCGCTCGCTCTCCCTGCTTGCTGTTGGCTTCACGCACCGACGGGCGTGTAGCACACATATATATATATATATATACATATACATACATACATATATATATGTACTATATATACTGTATATACATATATACATACATAGATATATAGATGTAAGTATGTATGTGTATGTGCCATATTTCTGTTCTTTGTCTGCGCTGTGTACGACTGTTACTTTTGGATTTGTGCGCCTCCTCGTATCGTATGTTCCTCTCGCTACACAAGGAACAGAAAGAACGGAAGAGAACGCAACGAACAAACAACAACAACAACGGGGCGCGGGTGGCCGCTCTGTGATGGATGACAAGTGCTTTGCCAGAGGAGGGAGATTGCGTCTGAGCCACTTGCTCACTCGGCGTTGACACGCATTATATATGTATACCTGTTATATATATAGGTTTTGTTTTACAGGTCTGGTCAATCGGATGAAAAGAGAAAGAGCAGGATGTGAACCGCGATACGCGTCGCGCACATACACACGCACATATGTGCGGAAGTACACGGCGCTGAGTACGACGATCACCAACGCTACAGCATATATAGCTCCTTTTTTTTGACTTGAGTGGAGGGCATCAAAGGTGTTCGCCGATCTCCTTCCTCGTTTTTTTATTTGTCTCTGATCACACCACATCTCTCTTCTTCTCCCACTCATACCCCTTTTGTTGGTGTTAAGGCGCGTCGCCTTGCGCATGCGCGTCTCTGTGTGTCTGTGTGTGTGTACGCGTGTGCACCTCTCCCCGCCATGTGGATACCTGGCATGTCTCCGTCTCTTCGTGCCTTTGTCTTTATCGTTCTTCGGTTTGTCTCTGTATGTACATATATATATATTGATTTTTGTATTCTTGGCAGTGGAAAATGTCGTTGCACTCGACGAATGGGCTCCGCCGCGTCCTCTCTCCTGGGTCTCTCTCGCATTCGCCGCACTCGCACACGTGAACTTTCGAAGGACGCCGGCCGCGCCGATGCGGAGGAAAAGAGAGACGACGACAGAGTGCCTGAATACGTGCGATGTGAGAGCGGCAGGCTGACGACAGAAAAAGGCCACAGCCGTGTTGCAGGTGCTCTTTTGTTTTTCTTTTCACGTGTGCGTGAGGGTGGATGGGAGCGGGGTGGACATGCGTCGCACATCACGCTGCTCGCCATAGTTTTACCTCTTCCTAGGCCTCGGTGTCTTTATATGTGCGTTTTCTCAGTCACGTCTCAGTTGTACTGATAGTTTTTTTTTTTGTACTTTGATGTGAAGCATGTGCGATGTGCACATTCACATGCGCTCACACACACATACTTGTTCATCCAAATCCTGGCAGCCCATGACCCACTCGCTCGCCTTTCTATTCTTCTGCGTCTTCGAGTACCTCTTCTGGGGAAAAGCAGTGAACTTGAGAGGTGCAGAGTTGGCGAGTGGGTGCTGTGCGGAAGGCGGATGGAAGGCGGCATGACAATACGTGGATGGCGTTTCACTGTTGTCGAGTTGCTTCAGAATAATAGAAGAGGCGCGTGTGTCTATTTGGTCATCTGCACGCAGCTCTCCGCACGGCCGGTTCACATGTCACGACACTGAACACCCCGAGAAGGGCCATGGTAGGTGTACTGTCTTGGGGAGGCAGTACGCGGAACATCAATCTTATGTC
Source organism: Leishmania mexicana MHOM/GT/2001/U1103 (assembly GCF_000234665.1). Lineage (NCBI taxonomy): Eukaryota > Euglenozoa > Kinetoplastea > Trypanosomatida > Trypanosomatidae > Leishmania > Leishmania mexicana. Next base: position 183,147 of record NC_018331.1, read on the forward strand.
ATGACACGAGAGGTGTAAAGGCCAGAAGCGATCCGTCGACCTTCGCTGAATGTGGCGTTGTGTGTTGTTTGCTGTTGGTGGTCTTCGACATCGACGTGTTGGTTGGTGTTGCTGTTATGTGTGTGCGCTGTTCCTGTTTTTTTTTCCTCCTTTTCCCTTTTATTTTTGCGTCTCCCTTTCCGTATGCGCGCTGTGCTTTTTTTATTTCGGATCTTTTTTTATTTTGTTTTGCCGAGCGTCTGAGTGGACCTTTGGACAATGGCGTCTTCACGGCTCCATTTAATTCCGTGTGCAATGCCGCGCCCCCTCCCCTCTCCATCTCCCCCCCCCTCTCTATCATCGGCGCATTCTCGTGAGTCAGGAGGCATTGGATGGCTCTCTCGTTTTTCCGCGGCCAGCCCTCTTTTTTTTCGCCGTTGTCCACCGTTACGTTCTTTTCTGTTGCCGTGTGCGTGTTTCATTTTTTCCCTTGTGTGCATATCACTGTAGACCCGTCTTTGTTTTTCTCTTTCGCCGCCGTGGGTGTGTCTGTGGGGGGAGGGGAGGGAGAACAGAGCCACCGTGTCAAAATTGTTTTTTCGATCTCGCTGCGGGCAGCCCCGGCGCGACTCTGCGGACCCCTCCAGCTCATTTCTTCACCACTCGATGCTGAGATGCTCACCACAACTGATGTCGCCGCCTTCGCCAATTTTTTTTTCGTATGTGCCGTACTTCATTGGCCAGTGCGTGGCGCATGCGACGCCTCTGGTTTACGTCAGTCTGTGGAGGGGATGGGCATTCTCATTCTTCTCTCGGGCCGGTGTGGATGTTTAGGTTGTTGGTCGCAACGCTCTAGACGGTTTCCTGCCCTCTCCTCCTCCTCCCCACCCTCCCACCTGTTTACTATCATCTTTTTTTTTCCTTTTATTGCGCATTATGCATTTCCGTTGTGCTCTCTCTATATATGTATACTGTGTGACTGTGTGTGCATGTCTCCGCGTCTCTCCACCCCTCTCGCCCTCTTCTCATCTCTACATCCTCCCCGTCTGTCTTTTCACTGTTGGCCCTGGCGTGCTTGTCCTCCGTTCCGTTCCTTCTCCATTTTCTTATACATCACGAAACCTTTACGTTTTCTGGCCCCTCTTCTTTTTCAAGCCCCCTTCCCCCTCTCCCAGAGCCATTCTTCTATCTTCTCTCTCGCCATCTTGACGCGCATGCGTTCTCGGCACCTCCGTCGAGGATGGGGGTGACGGGGACGTACTGGAACGCGTCCGCCTCCTTGAACTGCAGTAGTGGTGGCAGATAGTAGTCCGCGTTGATGTCATGTTCTTAATGCGCAACGTAGTAGCGTGTTTTTGTCGAGGGAGTGGCGGAGAGGGTGAGGTGGTTGGGCGACCAGCATACAAGACACAGGGGAAAGAAAAGAGAGACGTGTGTTGCCAAGTTGCTGCGAAGTGTTGTTTTTCTCTCGTCTGTATCTCTTCTCTTCCGCCCTTTCCTGACCTCCCTCGAACCCCCGACTCCGCCGTCTGCATCCGCGTGCGCGCGCGTCTGCGTCTTGTGGTGTCCCTCACTTCACCTTTCTCTTGTTGTTGCCGCTTCATTGTTTTTTTCGTTTTTTTTCTTGTGTTCTCTTCGTCATCGTTTCCATCCATCACGGAGGCTTTTGTTAGTGAGGACTAGCGAAAAAAAAAGAAACACAGGCGATGCGCTACCCGACGTGCGCCTCTACTTGGTGTAACGGCGTGCCACTGTGTACGTGTGTATGTGTGCCGTATATCAAAGTGGGATGGAGAGCGCGCAGGCTTCCAAAGCACGAGCTGTTTATGTCCTTCACCCGAACCTTCTCTACAGAGGCTGCCGCAATGACAAGCACGACGCACCCAGAGCTGTATACAGATACACTACAGGTCGACGCGGAAGAGACCTCGTGTCGCGGGATGATATCGTGGCGCTGAAGGGCAAGTTGTAGAGAGAGGAACGCCGTGGGGTTGCCAGCAGCCAACTGGAAAGGACGCTGCTCTTTTCAGATATGCGGTATCCCTTCTTCCTCCCTGGTCACTCTCTCTCTTACCTGCCTCTCATCGATGGTATCTTGCTGATGCGCACAGTGCGGGGTCGCGTGCTTTTTTCCTTTGCCGTGTGCCCCTCCCCTTTTCTAGCCTCGCTTGTTGCTTGCTAGGCGCTGACGGATGCACCGTATAGTGTGCGCGGACGCGTGTGAGAGGATGCGCATGAGTCGGCCAGGTGTTTGACAATCCGATTGGATGGCGTCGCCCCTCCTCTTTTCGTGAGCGAGCCCGTCTGGGCGTGAATGCAAGTAGCGTGTGATGCTGTGTCTGTCTGCGCTGGGAGGTGTCGAAGTGTGGAAGGAAAGGCGTGGGGAGGTCTCGCTCCAACTCAGATGGGCGCACGCGCGCACGCAGTTGTGCCCGTGGCTTTGTTTGTATTTTTTCTTTTCTTTTTTTTATATCTATTGTTGTCTTTCCTCTGCAATGTTCTCCGTTTTGTTTCGCCTTTATGCGTGTGCTGCCCTCTCTGCAGTGTCTTTCTCAGGGAGCTCTCATGCGCACGGGGAGCTCTTGCGCGCGTTGTGTGTCGGTCGATGTCTCTGCGTGATGGAATCGCATCACGGGTTACCGGATGGCGGCCACCAGAGGTCTGTTCTCTCTGTGTGTGTGTGCTTCCCCTTTTTTCCCCTGTTGGGTTCTCCTGTGTTGGTCCTGCTCCCACGTTGGTGGGCTCATCCCTGCCCTGCCCTGCCCCCCCTTCCTCTGGATGTCTTTCCGCTTTTTTTTCGTGTTCATGTATCTCATCTCTTTACCTCTTCTCCCTCTCTTTTATTTGTTGTTGTTGTTGTGTGTTCCTGTGCTCGTGTGTTTAGTTGCGCATCCTCTCGCCGTGTGTGTGTGCTCGTGTGCGTTGGCCGGCTCTCTGTCTTCCCGCGTGTGCCACCACATTGCTGCTCTCTTCGAAAACGCCATTGCCTTGTCGTTTGGCGTCCATGATGAGTAGCCGACAACACACAAAAAAACGAGTGTCACCTATTCTCTCGTGTCGGTGTTGCGTGCACGAGGCGAGAATGGATGCACACACGCTGCCTGCCCGGCCTCATCTCTTGTGCGAATTTTCGTCTCTCCCTCTGTATCGCATGACGTATTCCTTGGCGTGGCGTCACAACGGATTCGATGCGTGTGGCAAGTTGTATTGCATGCCTGTGCATGCTCACGCGCATACGCTCCCTCTCTCGCGCTTCGACAGTGCTGGAGTCAATCCCGTCTCGTCCCATTCCCGTGCGCTGCCATTGCTTCACTACTTTTTCTTTGCGGGGAACATAGAAGGAGCAGTCGTGGACGGCGCGCGATGCACGAGATCCCTTACACTGCGGGATACCCCGTAGTGAGCGGGCGAGGAGAGTGCCAGGAGCGGGGAAGTTGAGGCAGCGCCTTGCACGGAGTTGGGTGCGAAGGGCCACGTTGTGTCAGTGGCGCGCTGAATGTTTTCTTGTATATTGCGTTTTTTTTTTTTTGCAGCATCCAAGCGCAAGTGCAAGAGGGAGTCGACATCGGAGAGCGGAGCGGGCGAGTACGAATAGGCGCGGCTCCCTCCATCCCTCTCGTGTAGGAAAAGAGTCTCGACAGTCCATCGAGGCGGAGAGTGAGCCCATCGTGTGGGAGAGAAGGCCGGAGAGGCAGGGGAGGGTCGAGGCTCCGAGATGGTGATGGAACACACCGAGAAGTAGCGGCGCCGACGTAAGAACAGCTCTGGAAGGGAGGAAGACGTCACGATGGGCCGACGTGCCTGGTCCATCTGGTACACGAGAGAATATACGGGGGGACGGAGGAGGGAGGGAGGGGCAAAGAAAAAGGGGGTGTTTTGGCGTGCTGGAGAACTCTGCCTCGTCTTGTTCACCGCCCCCCCCCCCCTAATGGGGGGGGGGGGCGGGAGAGATGCGTCACAGCAGACAGGAAGATGCGGAGCAGCCGCGTACGCAAAACCGCCACAAGCGAAAAACAACAACAAAAGGAGAAAGCCCAAGGAGCGCATGACGCGTGTGTCGCCTCGTTTCCTCGAAAAATACCGCAAAAGGAAAGGGCCGACAAAAGAAAAATTTGAATTCGACTCATGTTTACAAGAGAAGAGCAAAGCCCGAGGCACGAGAGGGAGACGAGAAGGTGACGTGCCGTCCGAGATGTGCAGGGAAGAAAAGACACGAACAGACAACAAGGTGCTTGACAGAAGACGTGCCGTTGCCCCTTGCGATTTGCCGTGTACGTGTCCTTCTCATTCGTTCATCCTCTGTCTTATTATTTTTGTTTGCTTCCTCGATGACATGCTCGCGCTTTGGACGGCGTCGTGGGCAATTCGCTCGAGTGCGCGTGGTTTTGTGTAGTTTCCGTTCTCGCTGTCCGCGAGGTGTGCTGGGCCACGGACGGGGCGATCAAGAGCGTGGGTGGCCTTCGTACACTGGACAAGTCGTGCACACATGAACGCCTATACGCACGCTATCACTCACCGCGCAGACATTTACACGCTGAAACACTTTCTTTTCTTCTCCGTTTTCGTGTGCTACCACTTTCGAACTATGTCAACAAACCCTGAAAAAAAAATGCAAGAAAAACGTATGCAGGCAAGAAAGGCGCCGTCGCGGTTAGATGCGAGCGAGCGCAAGATGGCCTATGATTTGCGGCACTTCGCGGCGTTTTGCTCGCCGTCTTTGGTGCTTCGTTCGGACACCATGACAAACGTCCACGCCTGCACCCTCACCCATGAGGTCGTATGCGAAAGACGCGAGGTTTGGACATGGCGGTGGTGAAGTGGAGCAAGGCACCGTTGACGCCGCGGTTTCCCTCTCTGCAACTGATCTTGGTCACTGCCGTGGGCATATCTCAACCCCTCTTCGCTACGCATTCATGTCTGCGTATATGAGCACAGGCATACATGTGTTTACGCGTGTGTGCTACGCCTCACGTCGTCTCGTTCCTCACCTCTCCTGCCTCAACATATATATATACATACATATATATATATATACATACATATACATATATATATATATATATATATGTATATTCGCTGCTTCCCATCCAACACCCCTATTTCTGCGGGCTATCCTTCTCTACACGCACACGTACGGTCTCCACTCTGTCTCTCGGCTCTGGAGAGGTTTATGTGAAGTATAGCCATCTACTCCCACCACGCAGACGAACACGCACATACGAACGAGAGAGAAGAAACTTACGCGCGCACACAGACACACACACACACACACACACACACACACACACACGCACACACATTCGAAACCCCACTTCGCCTCCCATCGTACTTTTCCTACTCTTCGACTCACAGCTATTCTCCTTTGCATTACTAACACTCTCTCGCACACGTGTAGGGGAGTAAGAGCGAGTTCGTGTGGTTTCTCGAGGAGGCGACGCGTCGGGACACTGAGCCGAATTTCCAAAGAAAGGCGCAAAGAAATAACCAAGCGCACGCTCGAGTGGAGAGGCGCATTGCAAGAGCTTCTGCTCTTCTTCCTTGGCGTTCTGTTGGCGTCTGTTAATCTTGTTGGGCGTGCACTTCTCATTTCCAAGTGCGGAAGGCAGCTTCCCTTCGACCCCCCTCCCAGTTCCATACCTTGTTCGACCCCCTCCTGACTTCCCTCCACTGCCGTCCCTCTCCTCTCGTGCTCCGTGCGTGTCTTTATTTTGCTCTCCCAACACCATCTCTAGCCTCTTTCTATTCCGAGTTCGCTGTGTGTCTGTGTGTGTGTGTGTGTGTCGTTGCGCTCCTGCTTTGCATCTTTCAGTTCTAAACCCTCGCACCCCCTCACACCACCACCATCACCACTGCCACTGCCACGCCCCTTTCTTCTCATTCCCTCAACCCTCTGGGTGGCGGACTCCTTTTTTTCGCCTCTCGGCTTCATCCTTTTTTTTTGTTGTTGTGTGTCATGCGTGGGGGCACTCGTTTTGTATTGAAGCGACGAGTACACACGCGCGCATCATCTGGAAGCGAACCGCGCTTTTTTCATTGATGCTACACATTTGTTTTTTTTTTTGTATTGGCAACCACTTATTTTGATTTGTATATTCGTTCTGCGTTCTCCGTGCCACACGCGTACAGGCATCCGCTGCCCTGTCGCTTCGGAGTGCACAATCGGTGACCAACAGAGGGCCATTGTTGGCGGGGGCTGGGTGCGTAGCACCTATTTCGGCCTTTCTCACTTGAGCATTGCATGTGTTGAGTTTGCTCGAGGATTAGACAAAAGCGCATCACAGTCCCGCCCATCTTCCCACACACACTCGCCTTGTACATAGCCTTTTTCTTCACCTTTGCTAGTGTTCTGTAGCCAGTCTCAGTTTTTCTTTTTCTCTTTGCTGTGTTTTGTGTTGTGTCACACCGAGACTTTTCAGTGCTCATCTTTCTCACCTCTCCTTCACCCCCGCTTCCTGTCGCACTGTATTATTATTATTTCGTGTGTGGTGTGTTTGCGGGCGTGGCTTTGTATTCCCCCCCCCTTGGAACGACTCTGTGTCTGTTGTATGCTCCCGTCAGTTGTTTCCGCCCGCATCTCCCTCTCTTCTGTTTTGGTTGCACGTAAGCTGCCATTTTTTCTCCGTTTGTGCTGTGGCTTGGTTTAAGCTGCTGACCGGATCACATCTTCGTCCCTCGACAAGTTCTCCCTCTCCGTTGACGTGTCGATCGCGCTCCTCGCCATTCCCCTTCACTTTGGTTGCTGACTGGGTGCACATATATATTCTTTCCTCTCTTGCTCACATCACGTGTGGTTTCGTGCGTGTCTCTCGACATATATATAGACAACGTTCTTCTGGGTGCTATAGCGCTCTTGCAGCCTGGAGCGTAACGTCGCCCGCAAGAAAAAGAAAAAAAAAACATCGACGACCTCAGAAGATCTGAAACAACATCAGTGAAGGGAGGAAGGCCCCCCTCGTCCTCGCGTATTTCTTCTCGATCATCATGTCGTCACCTTTTACGGAGGTACCGGACAGCAAAACGCTCTTCAAGGACACTGAGTTTATCGAAAGTAATCAAGATGTGGCAGATCAGTGGGTGTCCATTCGAGACCTGTATCCGAGCGGCGTGAACCAGCCGCTGCTGCCGGAAGCATTCTCGCGCGAGCAGTTCGGCCAGGGCAACCACTATGAATGCTTCATGATATCGGCACTTGCAACGCTGATCCGCTTCCCGGATGTAATCCGCAACTGCTTTGTGACGAAGAAGGTGCGCCAGGATGGTCGCTACACGTTCCAGTTCTTCCGCGGACAGGAGTGGGTGAGGGTCGAGATCGACGACACCATTCCTTTAGAGGATGATGCAGTTCTGTACGCGCAGTCCCCGACCGAGCACTGGTGGCCGCTGCTGCTGGAGAAGGCGTACGCGAAGTTCTACACCGCCTACGACCACCTCGAGGGCTGCACCCTTTTAGAGACATTCCACGACCTGACAGGCAACCCGGTGCTGAACATCCCCATGGACGCCAAGCTGGCCAAGGCGGCCGGCGTCAATACCAAAGATGGACCGTACTGGCTGTCGATGGGTGAAGGCCTGCTGCGCGGCGACTACGTTTTGTCTGCCCTTACGAAGCATTCGGAACTGGAAAGTATCGGGATGCAGTCGGAGCAGCAATACGCTATTCTAGGTATCTTCTCCCTTACTGGAGCTTCGGCGTTAGACGACATTGTTATTCATCTGCACAACCCCTTTGAAGACGATGAGTACGAGTACAGCGGTCCATTAAACAAGAAGGATAGTAAGTGGCCGGCGAAGCTGCGGCAGCAATACCCCGTAGACGACCGCTATTCTATCTTTATTCCGCTGAAGCTGCTTCTGAAATCCCTGAACTCCATCCAGTACTGCCTTATGCGCACTGTAGAGGCTGTGTCGCAAACATACCGCGCTGCATGGAAAGGTGAGTCGGCTGGCGGCAATCCGACGAGTGTGTTGTGGCGCAAGAACCCATTCTTCCTGGTGCGAAACAGTGGCCCAACGGACATCAAGATCGTCACGATGGTACAGCAGGAAGACCATCGCCGTTTCTCCGACCCGGATAGTGACGCAACTTACGTTCAGTGTGGCGTTGTCGTGACTCGGTTCACCTACCAGCATCCGATCCCGACCTTTTACGTCACCGGAAACAGCCACAAGACAACCTTCAAGGGCCTCTTCCTCAACTCGCGCGAGGTGGCGAACATAATTATGATCCCAGCGCACTCCATGTGCTACCTCGTCCCCTCCTGCATGCACAAGGGCGCTGAGGCTAGTTTTCAGTTATCGCTGTACCACTTCAAGGATCAAGATTATTCGCAGCTCTCAGTAGAGCAGCTGGCCATCCCCGGCATGAACTGGGCCAGCCCCGCAACGAAAGACATCGAGCTGTGCCACAAGAAAAAGGACCGTGTTGACTTTTACGTTGATGAAGGGACAGATATCCACATCCTCGTGCACCAAACAAAGCCCTACGTGAGCAAGTCCGGTGGCGACGCCATGACGGAGGACTACATGGGCATGTACCTCTACGACGACACGGACCGCAAGATAGCCGGCGTGCACGCTGCCACGAACTTCCGCGAGATCAGCATCATCCACCGCCTCCCCCGCAGCGGTCGCTATGCCATCTCCATCACGTGCCCGCGTGCGAAGGGCGAGGTGCCGGCGTACATCACCATCGTTGGCTCGCACGCCTCGAACGTACGCATCGTCGACCCACCAGAGGATGCCACGATGTTCGACGATGAGGACATCATCGACGAAGGCGATGAGGCCGCCCTCGTGGAGAACCCGATCGACTACGTCCCCGTCGTATTCGATGTGGCGCACCACGGCGAGCAGGCCGAAAGCGATTCCCCGTTCGAGGACAAGCGCTTCTACGTGGACAACCGTGGCGCCACGAGCGAGCCGTGGGTGCACATTGGCGACCTTTACCCCGAAGGCAAGGCGAAACCGCTGCTGCCGGACGAGCTGAGTCGCGACCAGTTCGGACAGGGCGACCACTACGACTGCAGTACGCTGACGGCGTTCGCGGCACTGCTGGAACGCCACCCCGACGTGATCCGCAACTGCTTCATCTCGAAGAAGCCGCGCAAGGACGGCCGCTACACGTTCCAGTTCCACCGCTACGGGCAGTGGATCAAGGTGGAGATCGACGACCGCATTCCGATGGTGAAGGGCGACACGGTGTTCTGCCGCTCGCCGACGCACCACTGGTGGCCGCTGCTGCTGGAGAAGGCGTACGCGAAGTTCTACACGCTTTACCAAAACCTCGAGGATATTTCGCAGGGCGAGGTCTTCCACGACTATACAGGTCGGCCGTGTGTCTCTGTCTCGACTGACCCGGCGGCGGCGAAGGTGAACATGTCCTACTTCGACGACGTCCCCTACTGGAAGGAGCTGGCTAGCAAGTTGCCGGACTTGTGCACGACTGCGCTGGCGAGCGGCAAAGATGCGGAGCAGTACGGTTTGCTGACGGGACGGTATTACGCCCTACTGGATATTGTACCGATCAGAGACGGGCAGCGGGTTTGTGACATGCTTGTGAAGATGTACAACCCGTATGAAGACTCGCCGTACAAGGGCCCCATGAACGCCAAAGACGGAGCGTGGACTAGAGAGCCACTGAGCAGGTTTCGACCCCGGAAGGATAGCCACGCTTTCTACATCCCTGCCAACAACTTTGTTACAGGCTTTTCGGGGATGCAGATGGGCTACGTTGATGGTCTTGCCGAGCCTCCTCGGTACTTCAACAGTGAGTGGGGCCCGAACACGAATGGTGGGGACACGTCCCTCGTATCGTGGCGCCAGAACCCCATGTTCATTTTTTCAAACCCGACGAAAGACATTGTGCAGCTTGTGGGCATGCTTCATCAGCCGGATCGGCGACACTTGCGGCACACCATGCCAAACCATGAGCTGGCTTATCCCATGAAAGGACTTTCTGTCGCCCAGGCAAACCCCAGCGCTGCAGGCATCTCGACGCACCTGGTCACCCTCGATAATCACCGTCTTATTCACTGCGAGACGCCGGTGCCGGTGCGCGAGGTGGCCAACGTGCTGACGATTCCGCCACAGTCGCTGTGCTACGTCGCTGGACACTGCAGCAACCGCGCTATCAGCAAATTTATTCTCTCCTATTGGTTCATGCGGGCGGACGATGGCGAGAAGCTGCGCATTGAACGCTACCGCCCGACGGTGGCGCAGCACCAGCCGGCCATCGCGCACGTCGATCTCCGCAACCAAGCAAACGCGCGGGTCGACTTTTTGGTCGACACGCCGACGGACGTGCACGCGGTACTTGGGCAGGAGAAGGCGTTTGATTCTCCTCAGGGTGGTAACGTGATCGCCGAAGACTACGTTGGTGTCTACTTGTGCGATCTGCAGAACAATCGCATCAAGGGACTTCCGTCCGCCGTGAACTACCGCGAGGTGAGTCTCGTGACGCACCTCACGAAACCAGGTCACTATGCCTTCCTCATTACCTGCCCCCGGGGTAGCGGTGATGTGCCGTGCAAGATGGAGATCTGTGCGGTTGAGGGGGCACACGTGCGCATCACAGAGACGCCGCAGGATGCTGCCGCTCTGGGCGCGATGGACATGGCCTTCCTCGAGTCGCACCCAGAGAGTATTCCACTATCGGAGTTACCCATTGACAGGGATATCCAGTTCCAGGACGACTTGGCCGCACTCGAGCGCCTCCTCAACGACCCGTCTGCGAACACGGAGGAGATTCAACGCCTCCAGAATTGCCTGAACAAGCGGGCGCATGAGTTGGCAAAGGCAAAACTGGCCAGTGAGCGGCCGATCTACCTGGCAGGCCACGACCTCCATTCACTAAACCCGCTGCTGGACGATGACCAGGTGTACATGGATGCGGAACGTGAGCGGTACTACCTCAAACAGGATCTGCGCAATCATTACAAGTTGTCTGCACAGGAGGCTAAGCTGCGCAGCATCGCCGACAACATCGCGGACGAGCTTCTTCACATCGACCTCTCTTTCATCGATACGCGGCCTGAGGGAATCCCACGCGACGCGATTCCGATGATCTCCGACGAGGCATTCGCCGGGATGATGACGGACCTGCTGCGTCTACGACGTCGTCCGGAGTCGAATGCGTCCGCCATTCGCGACGTTGAATATCGCCTCGTGAAAAGAGCGACGGAAATGGCTCGATCTATGCACGAAGCCGAGCGCACCTACCTCGATCGAGAACCGGAGTTTGTCCCTCTGGACTTGTTGCCGCTGAACACAGACGAACGCTTCTGCGCCGAAGAGGACGAACTCAGGCAGCTGCTCCGCTCATCCACCACTTCCCAAGCGACTGTCACCGCATTGCAAGCGAAGATAAACAAACACGCTCATGAACTGGCGCAGCAGCTGAAGGATGGGGAGCGTGGCAAGGTTCTGGCCGACTCGTACGAGGGCATACCGACGTCGGAGCTGCCGCTCGACACGGATGCCGCTTTCCACGAGATGGAGGTGGAGCGGCTGCGCCGACTGCGCACCGGCACCGATGCGGATGCGGAGGCTGCGCGTCTGGGGGACGAGATGCGGAAGCGCGCGCGTGATCTGGCTGTGTCGATGAAGGCGAGCGAGCGAGCGATGCTGCGGAGCATGGAGACGCCGCTGACGGCGGGGCAGGTGGACGCGCTGCTGGACAGCGACACGGAGACTGCTGACATGGAGCGAAGGCTGCGCGAGCTGAGAAAGAGGCCGGACAAGAACGCCTCGGCGATCAAGTCGCTGGAGAAGGAGGTGCAGAAACGTGCGCAGGGGCTCGCTGACGGGCATCTTGCCGAGGAGCGTTCCAAGTATTTGGCGGCAGAGTACGGAGGCCGTGCGATGGGGACGCTTCCTCTTGACGGCGACGCCGCGTACCGTGACGCGGAGGCAGCGCGCATGAAAATGCTCGAGTCTGGCCACGCAGACCCCGCTGCGCTGCAGCGGCTGATCGACACGATGGGGGAGCGTGCGGCGGGCATTGCCCACGGCATGAACGTCGCCGACCGTGCCAAGTACCTGCCAAAGGCTCTGCGCGGTGTGCCTCTGCGGGCGCTGCCGCTGGACGATGACGCGGAGTTTCGGCGCTTGGAGCACGCACGTGCGCGTGCGGCGTGCACGCCTGGCCACAAGGCCGAGGTCACAGCTCTGGAGGCGCAGCTCCTTGCCCGCGCGGATGCGTTGGCGCGAGCCCGACTTGAGGGTGACCGCGCGTATCTTGCGCCGGAGCCGGCGGGGGTTCCTCTAGAGCTGGTGCCGCTGGACGAGGATGCCGAGTTCTGCGCGAAGGAGGCGCAGCGCGCGGAGCTGAAAGAGAATGGGAAGACCGACCGGACCGGCATAGCGCTCAAGGAGACGGAGCTGAACGCGCGTGCCGTAGTGGTTGCGCAGCAGCTGAAGGATGGGGAGCGTGGCAAGGTTCTGGCCGACTCGTACGAGGGCATACCGACGTCGGAGCTGCCGCTCGACACGGATGCCGCTTTCCACGAGATGGAGTTGCAGCGGTTGAGACTGAAGGTGACGGACTCTCAGCTCAGTGGGACAGTTAAGGGTAGCGTTGATTTCGCGCTAAATCGGCGGGCAGCTGAGTTGGCGCGCTGCCTTCGCGTTGCGGATCTCTCCTCCGTTGATGACGTTCCTCTTGGTCTTGCGAAGGAGGTGCTGGATTTGCACAACGACGCGATTGGGGCAGCACTCATCAATGACTTGCGGCTGCTCCGCAAGAATCCTTCGGGCAGCGCTGTCATTCTCCGCGAGAAGGAGTCGGCGTTGAATAACCGCGCTTTCGAGGTGGCGCGAAGGCTGCTGGCAGGCGATCGGACGAAGTACCTCGACCCCAGGCCGCGCAGCATTCTGCTGGAGCATATTCCGCTTGACGAGGACGTTGTGTTCCACGCTTTGGAGGTGGAACGAAGCATGATAAAGGTCACCGACCCGGTTAACTGCGGCGCTGCTGTACGCAAGGCGGAGAGCATGCTGAAGGACCGCGCATGCCAGCTGGCGGAGTTGGTGATGAAGGACGATCTTTCCCACTTTCCCCCACTCTACAATGGCATCTGCACAAAGGATCTGAAGCCGCACTCCGATCGCCTCTTCAGCGAGGCAGCCGAGAAGCGTCGCGCCTGCGTGCGCGACGGGACCGTCACATCTACGGAGAATATTGAGCAAATCATGGATGACCGTCTGAACGAGCTTGCGCGGGAGCTTAAGGAAGGTGAGCTGTACTTTATTGACCCCAACCCAGAGGGGGTGCCGCTATCACAGCTGCCGCTGAGCACCGACGAGGCCTTCAATGACTTGCGGCATCGGCGACAGGAGCTCAAGGAGAGCGATCCAATGGAAAACCGGAAGGCTATTGCTGGTCTAGAGGACGAGATGAACAGCAGGGCGGCGGAGCTTGCTCGCAGTGTGCTGAGCAGAGACTTTGACGACGTGGACAAGCTTCCATTGGGTATTCCGCTGGACCTGTTGAAGCCGCGCCAAGATACTGAGGTGGTGCGGCTAATCGACGAGCTGCGGCAGTCGAAGCGTTTGCCACAGCTGAAGCATAATGTCGCGGAACTGCAGGCAAACTTGAACAAGCGTGTCCACGAGCTTGCAACGGCGGCGCTGGAGGAAGGGCGCGACACATACCTTGACCTCCACCCTGAAGGTGTTCCGCGTGAGATACTGCCGCTGAGTACTGACGCGGTGTTCCAAAAGGAGGTGCAGCGGACAATTCTGCGTCTGAAGGACCCCGTCAAGCACGCTGGTGCCATAGCGAATCTGGAGAGCGAGCTCAAGGCTTGCGTGAAAGAGTTGGCACTCGCGCAGAAGGAGGAGGACCTGCGCGGTCTGGATCAGCACCCGCACGACCTGCCGTTGGCACTCCTGCAGCCGCACCAGGATGCCGAGCTCGGGAAGACGATAGATGAGCTGCGCTGGCTAAAAGCGTCGGAAGGCGATAGGCAAATTGCGATAAAGGAGGTGCAGTCTCGCATGAACGACCGTTGCTACGCGATGGCAGACGGTGTCATGAAGGAGGACCGCGGTTACCTGCATCCGAAACCGGAGAAGGTGCCACTTGGGCGCCTGCCGCTCGACACGGATGCCGCCTTCCACGTTCTTGAGGCGGAGCGGGCAAAGCTGAAGCTGACAGACCCCAGGAAGAATGAGCACCAAATCGCCGACTTGGAAGATCAGCTGAACACCCGCGCAGCGGAGCTGGCCAGGGCTGTGAAGATGGAAGATCTCAAGTCGCTGGCGCAGACACCGTGCGGCATCCCGTTGGAGCTGCTGAACCTGCATGAGGACCCCACGCTTAGTGCGTTGATTGCGGAGAAGGAGCAGCTGCCCGAGGGCCACAGCGCAGATTCGGTCGCCAGGCTGCTCCGCGCGATGAACCAATGCGCGATGATAGCAGCCACCAAGCTTCTCCGTGGCGACCGCGGTTACCTCGATCAGGACCCGGAGGGCCTGCCTCTTGCGCATCTGCCTCTTGACACCGACGCGGCCTTCTATGAGATGGAGGTGGAGCGGGCAGTTCTGAAGGCGCGTGATCCTGTCAAGAACTCTTCCGCCATAAAGGGCCTCGAGGTCCAACTGAACAAGCGTGCGCACGATCTGGCGAATGTGGCACTCGCGATGGATCGTGGCTACCTCAACCCACAGCCGGAAGGTGTGTCGATCGAGGAGCTGCCACTCTTCACGGACAGCAAGTTCCACTCGATGGAGGTGGAGCGGGCGAAGTTGAAGGTGTCCGGCGCGGATGGGAACGCGGAGCGTATGCAGGAGCTGGAGGGCCGCCTCAACAAACGCGCGGCGAGTCTGGCGAGGAAGCAACTCGAGGAGGACCTGAACGGGCTGGACCAGGAGCCTGAAGGGTACCCGCTCAACTTACTGCGGCCTCACAACGACGCGGTCTTTGCTGCGGAGGTGGTGTCGCTGCGTCGGGTCAAGAAGGAGCCGCTGGTAAGTGCGGCTAAGGTGCGCGACGCGCAAGAGGCGCTTAATGTGCGCGCGCACGGGCTGGCCAGGGAGCGCATTGCGGTGGATCGCGCTCGGCTGGACCAGGAACCGGAGAACGTGCCGCTGTCACTGCTGACGCTTGAGGAAGACGCGCTGTTTGTGGCGATGGAAAAGGAGCTCCGATTACTAAAGGCTTCTGACAAGCAGAGCCCGAGGGCAATCGCCGAGGCGGAGGGGCGGATGAACGACCGCGTGCACGTGATGGCTGCCAAGGTGAAGGCGGAGGGCCGCGACTTTCTTCGAAGCAAGTCGTCCGATATTCCGAAGGAGCTCCTGGCCCTCGACGCGGACAAGACCTTTGTGGCCAAGGAGAAGGAACTTTGGAAGCAGAAACTGCAGCCAAATGCCCCTCACTCCTCCAGCGCCGCCGCCGACTTGCGACGCGAGCTGCAGGCGCGGGCCGACGAGGTGGGTGTCGCGCAGCTGAAGGGTGACCGTGACAAGTACCTCGACATGAATCCCGAAGGTGTGGACCTGTGCGACATCCCGCTCGACACCGACCATGTTTTCCACGGAATGGAGGTCGAACGGGCAATCCTGCTGGCCCAAGACGCGACCGGCAGAGGTTCTGCAGTGGAGGAACTGGAGAAGAAGCTGAATGGGCGCGCCCACGAGTTGGCGCATGAAATTGTCGTGGGCGATCGCGGCTACTTGCCGGAAGAGATGCACGGCATCCCTTTGGAGGAGCTACCCCTGGATACGGACAGGAGGTTCATGAAGCTGGAGCGGCAGCGCCGTGCGCACAAGCGCTCACCTGACATGAAGAAGGAAGTGGCGGCTGATGAGGAGGAGCTACGCAATCACGCGCTGAAGTTGGCGGACGAGGTGATTGCGATGGATGTGGAGCCCATCAAGGCGTTCTACCGCGGCATCGCGAAGGAGGAGCTCAACCTGCACGCTGACTCGGCGTTTCGCGAGCTCGCGAAGAAGCGCCGCCGGCAACGTGGTAAGGGGCGTGTCGAGGCGGCGGAGATGGCCGTCATCGAGGACGAGATGGACCGCCGCGCCTGTGAGATTGCCGATGACTTGATCAACGCCGAGCGTGCCTTCCTCGACCCCCAGCCGGAGGGCATGTACATAAATGAGGTTCCGCTCGATGACGACCCGACATTCCAGAAGCTGGAACAGGAGTACCGCCGGCGCCGCAGGGACCCACGTTCGGCGAATCAGAATGAAGATGTGCTTCGCGAGCTCACCAAGGCGATGAACCGGCGCTCCCACACCCTCGCACGGGCCGCCTTTGCGAAGACCCGCGGCTTCATGGAGCAGGAACAGGAGGGCATCCCGTTGGCTGAGCTCGGTCTGGACGAGGATCCAGAGTTCAAGGAGGCGGAAATCGCGCGGTACCGCATGAACCACAGCGCCTATCCCAACGCGGCCACGGTGGCCGAGATGGAATTGCGCATGAACGAAAGAGCGAAGGAGCTTGCGTGTGCAACACTGGCTGCCGACCGCGTCTTTATGGACCCCATGCCGGAGGGCGTGCTGCTGGAGGAGCTGCCGCTGGACTCGGATAAGGAGTTCGGCGACCTCGCAAGAGAGCGGCGCCGTCGCAAGAAAATGCTGAAGGGAGGCATGGGTGAGGCAGAAGTCAGGGCTATCGAGGAGAAGATGAACGCTCGTTCGCACGAGCTGGCCAAGGAATTCCTCGAGGCGGAGCGGGCCTTTCTGTCACGCGAGCCGGAAGGTGTGCCGCTGACGGATTTGCCCCTCAACGCCGACTCACTGTTCCGCACTATGGAGGACGAGCGACTGCAGTTAAAACGCGAGCCTCTCAGCAACACCGCGATGATAGCGGCGAAGGAGACGGATTTGGAGGATAGGGCACACGTGATTGCCAAGGATCTGCTTCGCAAGGAGCGCGCGCTTCTCGATCAGGAGCCGCTTGGCGTTCCGCTGGAGGAGCTGCCTCTGAATCACGACGAGATCCTCAACCCTATCGAACGTAAGCGCCGAGCACTGAGGGCGCATCCGAAACGCAATCATGAGGCCATTCGTGCCTGCGAAGAGCAGATGGCGGACCGCGTTGGGCAGATCGCGGAGGATTTTGTAAAGATGGAGCGGGCGTTTCTGGATCAGAGTCCGGAGGGGGTCCCGCTGCGCTACCTACCCCTCAACACAGATCGCGAGTTCCATGAGAGGGAGCTGCAGCGCCGTAAGCTGCTCCAGCGCCACGATAAGAGCCGCAGCGAGCTTGCCGACACGGAGCGGAAGATGAACGAGCGCGTGCACGTGCTCGCCAAGGATCTGGTCCTCAAGGGGCGCGCCTTCCTTCACTCGGAGCCGTGCGGCGTCCCTATCGCAGATGTTCCGTTAAACGAAGATGAGGGCTTCCGCAAGATGGAGGAGCAGCGCCGTGCCCTTAAAGAGGCGGGCCGCAGCGCCGCTTCCGTGAAGGCGATCGAGGAAAAGCTGAACAATCGCGCCGAGGAGCTGGCGCAAGGGCTCCTGGACGACGAGCGAGCCTTCATGGACTGCGCTCCGCTCGGTATTCCGCTGCAGGACCTGCGGCTCAACACGGACCGCCGAATGCGCGAAATTGAGCGGACGCGGCGGCACCTTCGTAAGTTCGACCCGGAAGGTGGTGCGGTCGATATCGCGGTGCTGGAGTCGGGCATGAACACTCGCGCGTATGAGTTGGCCGATCAGCTGCTGAGCAGCGACCGGGAATACCTGCAACCGGAGCAGTGTGGCGTGCCGCTAGCGGATCTCCCGTTGAACACGGATTGCATCTTCCACGAAAAGGAATTGGCACGCTTCCGTGCGAAGAAAAAAGGTCAGACAGACCTGTCGCAGATGGAGGATGAGCTGAACAAGCGCGCCATGGAGCTTGGGGCGGAGTTCATTCAGACGGAGCGCGCGTACCTTGACCAGGAGCCGGAGGGCATTCTACTTGAACGGCTGCCGTTGGATACGGACCCAATCTTTCACAACATTGAGCTGGAGCGGCGGCGTCTGAAGCGCAGCGGCGAGAACCCGTCCCAGGTGCTGGAGCTGGAGCATCTGCTGAACCGCCGCGCGCACGAGCTGGCGATGGAGCTTCGAGGGTGGCAGGACTCGGAATTCCATGCGGCCAATGAACACGTGGCGGAGCAGTGGGTGCGTGTGTGCGATCTGTACCCGGAGGGTCGCTACGAGGCCTTCGTGCCGGAAGCCCTGGCGCCGGATGACGTCGTGTCCGCGCCGCAGGACATGAGCTACCTTGTCCCGTTCATTGCCGCTCTGTCGCGGCTCCCGGTGCTGCTGCGGCGTCTCATAGTTACGCAGGAGGTCCCAGTCAACGCACCTTACACGTTCATCTTCTTCGATCCCCACGGCAACCCCGTTTACATTGATGTCGACGACCGCGTGCCGTGCAACGACAAGCGGGAGCCGAAGTTCGCGCAGTCGCCGTACCACCTATGGTACCCGCTGTTGCTGGAGAAGGCGTACGCCAAGTTTGTCGGCGGCTACGACCAGCTTGTCAACTGCACCTCTCTGGAGACGCTGCGTGACCTGACG
Organism: Leishmania mexicana MHOM/GT/2001/U1103; assembly: GCF_000234665.1. NCBI lineage: Eukaryota > Euglenozoa > Kinetoplastea > Trypanosomatida > Trypanosomatidae > Leishmania > Leishmania mexicana. Next base: position 201,651 of record NC_018331.1, read on the forward strand.
GGCCGCCCAGTGACGCACACCCCTTTCAAACGGAACCTGGCGGAGGCTGTCAACCCCGACAACTATACGTCCGTGGACTTCTGGCTAGGCGTGAAAGAGAGCATGGCGCGCGGCGACGTTGTCGTATGCTCGTCGAACACTGCGGTACCGAATGGCATTCACCCCTGCTGCAGCTACGCGCTCGTCGACGTGGTCATCACACTGGAGGGCTCCACGAACTTGTCCGACATTGTCATCAAGCTAGAAAACTCGTACCGCAACGATGAGCCGGTCTACACCGGTCCACTTTGCCACACGGACGTGAAGTGGAGCCTGGCGCTGCAGCACGTGTGCCAGTACGACGTGGAGAAGGACGACGTGCTCTACCTACCCCTGCAGACGTTTCTGCGCAACTTCTCGAGCATGCAGACGTGCCACATCAACTGCGGTGACCGGCTTACGGCGACGGGCACGTGGAACCGCCGCACGAGCGGCGGTAACGCCAACTTCACGAGCTTCCGCAACAACCCCATCTTCATTCTTCAGAACAGCAGCTCTCGTCCGGCGACCGTCCTAGCAGAACTCCGCCACGAGGCGCCACAGTTCGTCGATCCTGATGGACGCACCCACTACCCGCAGTCGGGTATTGTTCTCATGGAGCCGAAGTCCTCGACAGCCCCGCTGACGCCCTTGATGACAAACAGCACGGCTAGCTTCCTGCATAAGAGCATCATGCTCGACTCGCGTGAGCTGTGTAGCGTGATGGAGGTGCCAGCGCACAGCACGTGCCTTTTCATTCCCTACACAGCCAAGATAGGCCACTACGGCACCTTTCACGTGTCCGTCTACCCAGGATCGGCGAAGGTCGCGCTCACTCCGCTTAACTACTGCGGACTCTCGCGAGAGCCGAAGAGCACCGCTGTCACGCTGACACCCGGCGCAGAGAGTCAGCGAGTGGACTTCACGATCAGCAGCGCTTGCGATGTGCATGTGCTGCTGCGCCAGGAGAAGATGACAGACCGACTGGCCGCGATTACGGGTGATGCTATTGCCGAAGACGACGTGATGATGGTGGCGTTCAGCGACCAGGCGATGAGGCTCACCTCCTCCGGCGATCCAACAAACGCGCGCGAGCACTCGCTTGTGTTCAGGGCGGAGAAACCGGGCTACTACTCGCTTCTCCTTGCATCGCCTAATCAACCTGTCTCTGGCAACAACCCGTGCACTGTGAGCATCTTCACCCCGAAGCGGGTGATGGTAAGGTTTGTAGCGCCTCCTGCCGGGGCACGGCAGCTGCAACACACCAGCTTCCCGAACTTGCCACAAAAGCTCACTGCGGCCTCGGGTGGTAGCAGCCCGCGTCGACTGGGAAAGGCCTCCGCCGTGTATCAGTCGAAGCACCGGCAGCACGCTGAGAGGCTGCCGCCACTGCGCAAAAACGGCGCCCGTCCCATGAGTCACGGTCCTGTCTCGAGCGGCGACAGGATTTCTTGCACTTTTTAAGGTGCTCGATGCGCAGCAACGCGTGCAATGTGCGTTGTGGTGGGTCACGAGCGAGACAGGTACACACATGGGGGAGAGGAGGAGGGAGACGGAGCGGACAGCGGTCTTCGATGGCTGCGTCCTCTTCTTGTTTGTGTTTGACGTCTCTCACGAGTACCTTGCCCCGTTCTTGCGAAGATCCCTCCTCTCTCTCATGTTCGTTCCCCACTTCCCACGCGTTGCCGGACGATGTTTTCGTTGCACGTCGCGTGTCTGCTATGGTGGCCTGCTCTGTTGAAGGACGAACCTCTTTATGCGGACCACTCCGCGTTGCGTGACGCTCTGCAGGGTGCCCTCTTTCTTTCCCTGTGAATCCGTGTAGGCGCATGCGTGGAAGTGCCTCGGCTGTCTCCTGTCTTGTGTTCATGTTTCTAGGCGTTGTTGTCGTGTTGGTTGTTCTTCCCGATCCCCGCGCCGCGCTTTCTCGTCTACAATCGCCCCTTTCCACTCATCAATCTACACCTTTTTTTCTCCGTGTCAGGGGACCGTTTCGCCTGTCCCGACGCTGTGTCTGTGTCTGTGTCTGTGTGTGGGTGTGTGCGTGTGTGAACTTCCCGTTCTCTTGGAGCATGTTCTTTCTTGGTCTTCTTGTTTGGCATCTTCTTTGCTTCTCCTATTGTTCCCGTCGTTTTCGCTCTTGTCTACCGCAGCCATCGCCGACTGCGCGTGCCTGCTGACGTGGTGGGTAGATGCTTTCTTCTATGGACGTCGTCTGTCTTCGACGCCGTTTTTATGTTCTACTTTATTTTGTTTTTGTTGGGGGCATACGGACACATGGCAATTCGCTGCCGGCGTTGTGGACTCTTTGCTTTCCTTCTGTGATGGTTGCCCCTCCCCACTGGCACCATCACTCACTCCCCCACTAGGGTCTATGTAAGCGCTCTTGTGCTCCTGATACGTCATCCGTAGCACGCGCGAGTATCTGATGTACGAAGTATTTGTGTTTCTACACGGTCTACTTGTCTCGCCTTTGCGAGAACAACCTACCAAAAAAAAAGAAAAGGCAAACCAATTCGCCTCACCTGAAGGGAAGTGCAGTGGGCTTTTAATACTCTGCCACCACCACTCCTTGCACACCCCCTCCCTCAATCTCTCCACCCTCACACCTTTCTTGGAGAGAACGCGAGTGATCGCGGGCCTTGCTGATGCAGTCGTCGTGTAGAGCAAGTGGGAGCGAGCCAGCGAGAGCGGACATGGAAGCCCTGGCGGCAAACAGTATTGCTCGCGGACAAGTAGCTGGTTGGGTAAGTATGTTGTACGCCTCTCTGCACGTGGCAGCACCACTCAGCGACCATGCTAGTCTTCCTCGGCAACCATAACAATATTGGTGTACTCTTTTCTCCCCTTCTACCACCTTTTCCTCCTCTGCCTCACACCCCTCTCCGTATGCTGTCTGGTCACGCTTGCTGTCACGCGTTACTTGGCGCATGCACCCACAGGAATCCTGTTCCACACACACACACACACACACAGAGAAGGACCACGGCGTACGCGCGGAAACGCAAGCACTGCCGCACACTTCATCGTGTGCACTATAGTCGTCTCTTCACCTGCCTTTCCGCTTTTATTCATAGAAGTGGGAGCGTCGCTGTCGGGCGCATCCGCGCACCCAACAACATCTTCAACCGGAGGCACTCCACATCTGCTCCCCTCATCAGTCTTTCTCTCTCACGTGGCCCAGAGGTTTTGCCACCCTTTTTGAGGGTCCCCTCTCGCGCATCAGCCAGCAACACGGACTGGATCTTTTCTGTTCCTTTTCGTTTTTGTACGGTGTGCTTCCTCATTACCTCACGCCTCTTCTCTCGACCTCGCCTCCCTCCCGAGACACGCACGCCATCACACCCGACGCCATAGCCATCGGCACACCGGCACACACGTGCAAACGCGAGGGTCTTTGCTTTTGCCTTCTGTGCGTCTATCCATCATGCAGCGACAGGTTGCGGACTCGGAGGTGACGGCGGCGGCCTACACCTTCCGGCAGCCGCCGCAAGGCTTTCAGGAGCCCACGTACCGTGACCCGTCCAGCGGTCGCAATGCAAGCCGATACATGGACAGCGGCTCGAAGCGGTATGGAAACATTATGTATGACCGTCGAGTCTACCGCGGCAACACGTACGCTAGCCCGATCATGTCAATCGCCGCGCGAGCTGAGATGGAGAAGCGCGAGATGATCGACACACAGCGGCGCAAGCAAGCATCGCTGCGCGCCGCCTCCATCAAGCGTCGCAAGCAGTTGGAGGCGGCCCGGCGACATATGGCAACCCCCGACCCGGGCGAAGGCCGGTACAACACACAAATACAAACCGACGAGTACTTGGAGGAGCTAACGGACAAGGTGGATCAGCAGGTACAGGAGACACAGACGGACCCGCTCATGGACCGACCAGTGACGCCAAAGTACGTCCCAATCAAGTCCGGCCGCGATGCGGAGACGCAAATCCACGAGGGGGATTTGTTTCGCTTCGACGAGGCCGTGGAACCAATCCTCGAGGTACTCGTGGGCAAGACGTTGGAGCAGGCGATGCTCGAGGTGATGCAGGAGGAGGAACTGGAGCTGCTGCGCCAGCAGCAAATCGAGTTCGAGCAGCGCCGCAAGGAGGAGCTGCTAGAGACCCAGAAGCTCGAGGCGGAGGAGCGCCGCAAGTTTGAAGAAAAGGAGCGCCGCAAGAAGCAGGAGATGGAGCGCATCCAGCGTGAGAAAGAGACCCGTGAGAAGCTGCAGGCAAGGCAGTTCGCCAAGACGTACATGAGCAACATGGAGAACCGTGTCTTTTCGCGACTGCAGGATGAAGGGTGGTTTGCAGACCGCGTGCTGAACGAGGTGGAGCTGGACTTCTTCCCGTGGCTGATGGCCGAGGTCGACAAGGAGCTGGCCAAGAAGTCAAAAGCCCGCGCGCTTGTCGACGAGCTTATTCGGGAGGTAGTTCGGCTTAACGCCTCCCAGCTGGAAAAGAGTCGCGCAGCAGCAGCGGTAGTGGAGGAGGAGCCTTCGATGGCTTAGAAGGCTCTCGCCAATCTCTCTGCGCTTCTCTCTTCTCACACCGCACACGCGCACAGGGGTAGCCCTGGGGCCCTCCTTGTCACCCTTCTTTTGAAGTGCACTCCTCCATATCCGTGACTCTTGCCCTACGGATCTGTTGGCGACGGCGCCCCACTTCACCTGCGGCCACTGCTGCTGCTGCTGCAACTGCAGCAAGTCACGCCGTCTCTGTTCGTCTCCCCTGTCACGTCTTTCTTCTCGTAAACACCCCTTTTTTCTTTGCTTCGTGATCTACTTCTTTCATGTTTATAGGATGTACGAATTTGCCTGTGGGTGGTCTGGAGAGAGTTCCCTTGACTGCTGCACTCGTATGAGGCGCGCGCCTGGTCTCGGCGCGGACGTCAATCACCGTCGCACGTGTGTCGTGATCTCCCGCGCACGCGCGCAAAGGCGATCGAGAGGTGGTGGGCCTGAGTGACCGGCCCAACGCTTTCTTTTCTTCGCTCACGCGCGAGGAAGCGTCTGCCTTGCGGCGTGTTGATCTCACTCGGCCCATGGCTTTCTCCTTCGTCTCCCCGGGATGTACCGCGTGTCGAACACTCATCTTCCCGTGGTTAGACTTGCGATCATGCGTGTGCTGAAGAGGAATGAGCCCCACTGCCGCCGCGCCGCTTTCTCCCTGTGTTGTTGTTCTCGCTTCTTTCATAGTGTGCCGGTACACGCTCTTGCTACAGCGCCTCTCACTGCCTTCCTCTTGCGTACTGCTTTCCGTGCTTCCGTGTGCCTCTCCTCGTGTGCCGCCTGCAGCGTGCGCTCCTTCACGTCTGCGCTCAGACGTGTGTGACTGTGTCCTGCTAGGGTGGGTCTGGTCACTTCCAGAGGGTCTGTTGTGTGTGCCTCCCGCCTTTGTGCGTGCGATAGGCGAAGAACAACACCAAAAAAAAAACGAACATGACCATGCAGGAAACGGACGAACGGACGCGAAATATTCGCAGCAAGTCACGATCGACCCTCGAAGACCTATCTCTGTGTCTCTCTTGCTCTGTCCTTCCCTCCCCTGTCTCCTAGCAAGAAGCTTTCCTTGAGAGGCACGGTGTACTCGTGTGAGAGGGTTGCCGATGACTTTACACCATCAAGAACATCCGCAACGCTCGACATCTTCAGCACCTCCTTCCCTTGTCGAGTACTAGACATCCGCGTGCGTCTGTGGCTGTACGTGTGTCAACGAAGCTTTCGCCGTGTACTCTGGCGCGCCGTTGATCTTACTCGTATCGATTCGTGTCGTACTTTCGCCCTTCACGCACATTTATTTTAGACATGCAGTCTTCAACCGTCACAGCCGCGTTGCAGGATGCGTTGGAGAAGGGCGACATTGTCGAACTCGAGCAGGCCATCACGGCCGCCGAGGATGCAATCCACGTATCCGCCTACTCTCGAAAGACGCCATCTTCTCCTCTAGGCCGTCTGATCGCCCGGGCCAAGAACATGTATCTCGTCCACATGAATGCGTGCAAAGTCTATGTGGAGCCACTGCGAAAGGCGTGCAAGGAGCTGAGTGAGCGTGGCATCTTTGAAGCCCTCGTCAAGGCTCGTGGCGCACCGGATGAGGTGCAGCTGTGCATGTACACCGACCTGTGCAACGCGGAGTCTCTGCGGCGCGAAATCATCGAGGCGCAGAGATTAGCCGCGCGGCTACTGGACTCAACGAGCGCACAGGAGGTGGACGATTTTCTGACCGAGTGTTCGCCATTCCTCGAGGACCGCACTATCTTGGCCCTCGTTCAAAAGCGCGAGGACCTCATACGCGAGGCGCGCCGGCGCACGCTTGGGAGAGCGACGACAACACCGCTGCGCACCGGTGCCGCTAAATTCGTGTCGAATCCCCCCGGGCGTGAGCGGCACTACCGCGACCCGCTCGAGTGCGTCCGTCGCTTTGAACTGGAGGACGATTGCGTGTCGCCCGTCACTGGACGCCATAAACGGTTGGCGTACCGCAGCAGCAGCGGTGACGGCCCCACCAGCTACGGCGGATGCGCCGTTTCTAGTGAGTCCTCAGAGGGGGTCGCCAGCAGCTCGAGCAGCGCTCGTGCAGCGTACCCAGCGCTGTGCGATGCGCTGGAGAAGACTCGAGATAGTGCTCTCGAGCGCACCATCATGGAAGGGGCATCGCCGTGGATGCAAACAGTGTGTGCTCTGCGGCAGCAGGCCTACGAGGCGGCAGTGTACCAGGAGCACAGTACGCGCCGGCAGCTTGAGGACGCTGAGGAGGACGGACGCGCAGAGTTGTACCGCAGCGAGATGCTCTCTCGTGTTCTGCGCTGGACGGCGGCAGCTGAGGTTTTTTCTGCTCACCATGGCGAGAAAAAGGCCGCATTTAAAGGTGACAGCGAAGCCGGCCCGACGCCACAGAAGCCGGTAGCACCACTTGCAACAGTCTTCCCCGCGTCGTCGCTGGTGTTCCCGCCGTCCCTGTCTGCCACCAGGTCGAAAGCGGCGACAGTGTCGACAGCCGACATAGCGAACCAGCCGCTGACGCGGGTGCACATGACGAACTCGCTTTCAGCATACGCTTTTCGCTCCGGGTCGCGGACGCTTACCCCGACGCGTTACTCTCGCCCTGGGGCGGAGGCGACGGTGGAGGGGGCCGTTCTTGGCAGCGGCGTCCGTCAACGCGTTGCAGAGGAGCTGCACACGCCGCGTCTGTCCCGCGACACGCCGAACATCTCACCTATCAAGGATATGAGCACGACAAGCGGTGTGGCGTCTTGGTCCGAGCAGGATCCGCTGTATCACCGCGACAACACGAAGACTGAGTGGGGCGACGGGCTAGAACGCGGAACACCCCGTGGAAAGCTCTCCGGAGGCAGCGCTAGCGCGGCACCTGACATACTCGCCGGACCGTCGACAGCCACTGCCATGTTACCGTCGCTAGAGCTGCGTCGCGTCCAGGCACGACTTCGAGCGGTGCTGCAAGAGGAGGACATTCACCGCCGTGACATTGAAGGCACCGAAGACTTCGACCGCAGCGTGTTTCTGTTTCCGGTATCTGCTCGGATTGCCTTGCTTCGGCGCACAGAGACTCAACGGGTGCGCGCTTTTTGAGTTCCACCCCTCCCCACCCGTGTGAAGGAGCACAGAGCCATGTGTGTGTGCGTGTGGAGGATTCTGAGTGCATGCTGCTGCGGAGCTTTTGGAGTGTTTTATCAAACGCATCCCGCTCACGTCTCGTCGGGCTTGCGAATAGGGCGAACCTCACGAAACGAGGCGGAAGAAAAGAAAAAAAGCACTGAGGCAGATTCCACGCTCCCGTGCTACTGGCGGCCGGCAGATCTCTTTTCCTCCACGCTGCCGCGCGCCTGATGTTCATGTGTCGGTGCAGCATGTGCAAAACGGCAAAGCATGGACACATACAGGTCATGTCGAGAGGCAGACATGCGATGGTGAGGAACCAGTAAGTTCGGCGTTTGCTTTCTGTGGGTGCATCGTGATGTCGCCATGAGGGCGGCAGCCGGAGAAGGCGTGTTGGTTCGCGAGGGAGAGAGAGCAAGCACATGCGTGAGGCGTCGACGGGGACTGTAGTGCCCTCTCGCATTCGTCGCTCGTCCAATACACCATCCTTCACTCCTCGTCCACTGCTTTACGTCCTCTTGCCTCTCTTTTGCTTGGTATGTCCGCATGTTTCGCTTTTGACTCCCACGCTCACATGCGCTGCCTCACGCCGCATAACATGCGCCTACATGTGCGCATGTGCCTTTCCGTTTGCTTCAATCATACACACCCACACACATAAGCGGACGCGACACGGTCTGTGTCGGAGAGGAAACTATTCCACCACTCCTACCTCAGTACGGCGCCTGTGTCTCTCTCTCCCTGTCTCTGAGCACGAGCTACTGCAGCCCATTACTCCTCCCCCCCCACATACTTCCTGCACATATTTTGCATCCCTCTTTGGAGAGGTCATAAAAAGATGCAGTGCTGCACGATTACCCGCACATGTGTGCTGCTATGCTCGGCCGTTGCGCTGGCGCTCGCCGTGCTCGGTGTCTTTACACCGTTTTTTGAGATGCCGGCCAGCATCGGGAGGACCGTCCAGCTCCTGAATGCCACTGTCCAAAGCTCCACCTTCAACATCGAGACGGAGAAAGCGTCGCTGGAGCGTTTCGGCCTGCTGGTTAGTGGCCCGCCCGCGAACAGCAAGATGACGCTGTGGAAGCTCACGTATGCCTCATCAGGGGCCAAGGCCTCCATCAACTTGCGGGACGACTATTTTACCTGCTTCCAGGGAAACATGCTCATTCAGACTGCGGAGGGGATCGCTGTGGTTACGTGTGTCCTGGGTGTGGCAAACTTCATAATGTCGATCTTTCTGTTTCTGTTTTCTGCCGTCATCAAGTTCCCGCTGGTCGTATACTTTTTCTTTGCGGCGGCCGCTGCGGCGGTCACGTTTGGCCTCACCCTCAACCTCTACCTCCACGGGTGGTGCACGAACCTGCCGCTCAAGACGCAGGAGTGGAACTTGTGGTATGGCTTTGTGTTTTTTGTCATCTCGTGCGGCGCCTCCCTCATTGCTAGTGTCTTGACGGTCTTCTCTGATTGAGCAGTCCTCCGATGCGAAGGCTCTGTCCGTGCTCTCGGCCAGCGCGGGTATATGTGCGCGAGTGCATGTTCCTCTGTGTGTGTGTATATGCAAACCGATTCTCTTCCAACAGTGGCAGTTTTGTTGACTCTCCCCGTCTTGGTGGTGATTTCCCGTCCGTTTCCTCCCCTCCCCTCCCTCCCCCCGTATTCGCTTGTGTCACATCTCATCCGTTCATTCTTTGGTACTGCGCCCTCCTTCAATGGGGGGAGGGCCCGGCGACACACGCACACACAGGCAGCGAAGCGGGAGGATGCTGCTCGACATGTGTGCCTGTGTGTGTCTCTCTCTGTGTGTGTGTTTTGACGTCTGTAGGCGATGCCTACCTGCTTGGGTCAGCTGTGGCGACTTGCCAGTGCCCTCCACATATCATTCTTGCTTACTCCAGAGTTTCGTCACACTGTTGCTTGTGCGGTTGAGTCCGATGACGATCGTCCAGCTCTTCTTCGTGTGTGTTTATTATTATTATTAGTTCTTGCTTCCTCTGCTCCTTCCGCGGATGGTCGCCTCTCTTCCCCTCACATGCCAGGTGTCCGACCAGAGGAGCTAACGCTATCCCTGCTTCGTTTTCCCTCTCCGCCGTGATGTGACAGCAGCTTAAGACTACGGCCGGATCTACAGCGACTGGTGTCTTCGTGCCGGTTCGGCTACTATGCGTATCTGTTCAAGTCCACGTACACGCATTGCGTGACGTATTTTTATTTTTTTTCTTGAAGTGTATGTGCATAAGTGTGCCTATGTGTATGTTGGAGTGTGTGTATGTGCGCGTGTGTGTGTGTGCGCGCGCTTCCCGCGGCGTTGGTTTGAACCCAGAATCCATGTTTCGAATAAATTATGGAACTGCCAGCTTCTCGCTCGTCTCTCTGTGCATCCTACACTGCACGCCGCTCATGCCTCCACTTCTCTTCTGTGGCTTGACAGGCCCGGGTGGTGGTGTCGTGAGCGTGGGTGGCAACTGGGCATGCGTGCTTGTGCGGGACGGGTTCTCTGTGCATCCCTCCTCTTTGCTCGCTTTCCTTCCTTCTGCGTTGGCTCTCCAGTTTTCCGTGGGGCTGTCATGCGCCCAACGCGCCCTCGCGCGCATGACGGCCAAGCAAAATGGCACCAGAGCACTGGCACCGCTTTTTATGTTGCGCTCGTGCGTCCCTGGCTGCTCATTTCTTCTCGCTCATCCTTGTCCTTCGGGCTGGTGCTTCCACCCTCTTCCTCGCTTCATCGGCGACCACCACTGCGCATCAGCGACCACGTAGGTCAAACATCCAGAGCCGAGAGAGCATTGCGTGCAACCCAGCGAAACAAAGAGGGGGAGGGCCTGTCGTTTTGTTGTCCAGACAGCGGACTGGCTCCCGCACATATTGACTGGTTTTGCTCGTACAGGCACGTCCACTCCTCCTCACAAGCACACACGCAGATACCGAGGCGCTACAATCTCTGCACGCCTTCGACTGTGCCGCCACTGCGCTGCGGCACTTGACACGCGGGAAGAGAACTTTAGAGATACGCTGGGGGTTGTCTGTGATCTCTGCCCTCCTGCATCGCTGCAATCCTCCTCCCCTTTCTCTCTCTGCCTATCTAAAGTGCTGCCGCGCCGCCATGTCCACCGTCAACACGCCGTGGGTGGAGAAGTACCGCCCGCAGACGGTGGCGGACATCGTCGGTAACACGGAAGCCATTTCGCGGTTGCAAGTGATCGCGAAGGAGGGCAACTTGCCCAACTTGCTTCTCTGTGGACCTCCTGGCACCGGTAAGACGACAAGTATGCTCTGCCTCGCGCGCGACCTGTTGCTTCAGAGCACCGACGCTGGAAGCGCAGGGGCGTCGCCGGGTGGAGCCACGAAGGATATCCTCAAGGACGCGGTACTCGAGTTGAACGCCAGCGACGATCGCGGATTGGACGTGGTACGTGAAAAGATCAAGCTCTTTGCCCAGACGAAGAAGACGCTGCCCAAGAAGTTCTTCTCTACAGGCGAAGGCGTCGCCAAGGATGACCACGTGGTGCACCTCCACAAGATTGTGCTGCTGGATGAGGCGGATAGTATGACCCCAGCTGCGCAGCAGGCGTTGCGTCGCACCATGGAGCTGCACAGCAGCACGACGCGGTTTGCCTTTGCGTGCAACAATAGCAGCAAGATCATTGAGCCCATCCAGTCCCGCTGCGCTGTCGTCCGATTCAAGAAGCTCAGTGATGCGGACATCTTGAAGCGGCTCGTGTACGTCATCCAGCAGGAGAACGTCTCCTACACAGATGACGGACTGGAAGCGCTACTGTACCTCGCCGAAGGCGACCTGCGGCAGGCACTGAATGCCCTCCAGGCCACACACACGGGCTACGGACTCGTGAATGCTGACAATGTCTTCAAGGTGTGCGATCAGCCGCATCCGCTGCTCGTGGAAAACGTCATCACGGCGTGCGTCATGAAGCGCAACATTGAGGAGGCGCACCGAGAGATGAATCGCCTGCTCAACCGCGGCTACGCCCCTGTCGACGTGATTGCGACCTTTTTCAAGGTCGTTCAGACAAACGCGCGCCTTTTTCGCAGTGAGCTGCAGCAGCTGGAAGTGCTGAAAATAGTGGGCGAAACGACGATGCGAATCGCGGAGGGTGTGGGCACTCCGCTGCAGCTGGCCGCGATGCTCGCACGCATGATTGCCGCCGTGGAGAACAACCCGTCATAGAAATTCCAAGTGAAGTAGCATAGACCGCCCGCGCGGGAAATGGAAGGAGAGAGGGCAAGACAACTCGCACAGACACTGTGCAACAGTTGTGGCGCGTTTTTTTTTTGGCGGAGGAGGGGGAGGGGGGAGGGGTTGCGCGGAGGGTGCGTGTTTTCAGCAGCTTGCAGGGAGTTGCCATGCTGCTGTTTTCTTTCGTTGCTTTCGCTCCATCTTGACGTATCCCCCCTCTCTTTCCCGACACCACGACCACCACCACCATCCGCTCCGCCCGGCACCGCCACCTCTTTTTCTTCTTTCTGGCCCCCGGAAATTCGTGTTTGCACTGCGCTGCTCGAGCGGAGCTGCGTGACGTTCACGCAGGCAACATGATCCTCTTCGCGCTGCCTGGGAATGGGACCTTAAAATAGCTTCGAGAAAGGGCGAGCGGCAATGAAAGAACAAAGCCAGAGTGCGGCACCATACAAGTCAGGTGTAGGATGGTGGAGGGACGCGGCTTATGCTTGCCTGCGTCGTGTGCGACCCACAGGACGGATCGCACCACCGGTCTTGAGGGTGCATTTTGAGGTGTTCGTGGCAATACAGCGACCGACAGACAGAGGTGGGTCTCCCATGCACTGATGTTTCTGTGTGTGCGTGTGTGTGGGCGTCGGTGATGAGAGGTCATCCGTGCCCGCCCAGCAGCGCGCTCCACGCCATTATTTCACTGGCCACCACTTCCTAACATACCTCCGGCCTCTCGCTGCTTTTTTTTTCCATCTCACGCTTTGCCTGCAACTGTGTGCAAGGATGTGCGCGAGAAGTGCTTGCATCCAAGCACGTGGTGTACAAGATCGAGAACGAAGAGTAACAGAAAGGTTTAGCTGAGCATATACGCGCCTCTGTATCTGTTCGCGTGTCCTCCTAGCGCTGTGTTCAGCACTTTCACTTTAGCATCCTTAGAAGGGTAACACGCGTTTGGTGTTTGGTGGTGTTGGGGAGGCTGTCGTTGTCGTTGTTTCTGTGTGTGTGTTTACCTTCGAAGGGCAACGTTGGTTTGCCGATATCACCGCACCCTGTAACCCACCACGGCCTGGCGCGCGTTTCCTTCGCTCCCAACGTTGCCGATAGCGTCTTGCCGCACACCGCCGGTTCAGCCACACACACACACACACACTATATATATATATATAGATATAAACTTTTTTTCCGCAATAATAAAATCAAACAAGCCATGTCCGTGTCGGTGAACAACTTGGATGGTAAGCTGGACGTGGTAGACATCACCGCGTTGAGTGCTGCGTATGAGCCGGAGGAGGTGCTCGGCGAGGGAACGTACGGCATCGTGTTCCGAGCCCGCAACAAAGCGACCGGAGCCAAGTACGCCATTAAAAAACTCCGACTAGACGGCTTCTCTGAAGGCGTGCCAGCGACCACTATCCGCGAGGCGACTCTCTTACACGATCTCAACGACAACCCAAATGTGGTGAAGCTTCTAGATGTCGTGTGCAGCGACCATCGCGTCTACCTCGTTTTCGAGCTGCTTGACGAAGACCTCCGCAGCTTTATCAAGCGGTACCGTCCCGTCAGCGGGCAGAAACCCACAAATGGGACAGCGGTGCCGCTTCACCTTGTGCGCGAGTTCACGCGCCAGATGCTCTACGCGTTGTGGACATGCCACAACAGCCGCATTTTACATCGAGACCTGAAGCCGGGCAACATCCTCGTGGCAAACTACCGCGACAGGAATGGGCAGACGAAGTTCTACGTGAAGCTGGCCGACTTTGGGCTAGCACGCATGTTCGAGATGTCAGTGCAGACATACACGCACGAGGTCATGACATTGTGGTATCGCTCCCCCGAGATTATTCTCGGCGATCGTCATTACACGCCGGCGGCAGATGTGTGGTCGGTGGGCTGCATCGTCGCAGAGATGATTCTCGGCTATTCCCTCTTTCGTGGCGAGAACTGGCGCGACCAGCTGGACAAGGTCTTCTACGTAGTGGGCACCCCGACGGAGCAGACGTGGCCGGGCGTCACGAAGCTGCCTGGCTACGACCGCAACTTCAAAGTGTACCACGTGGCACCCCTGCCGACGCGGCTGCGCGACTACGACGAGAAAGCGGTCGAGTTCATTGCCTACTTGCTTGTCACAAACCCAAAACTTCGGCCCACCATTCCGGATATCCTGGAACACCCCTTTATCAAGGATGCGTAGTGCATCTCCTTTGATTATTCATGCCTTGCCTATTGCGGCGCTGCCTTGGTGTTGTCCTGTTTTTGTCTGCCCCTTCTGGGACGCCTTTTCCCTTGTATCTGTTCCTGACCAGAGAGGCTAATGGGACGTCGTTGTGTCCTGTGCGTGCGCCTCACTTCTAGTTGACTGTTTCGATCCACTGACAGCTGTACCGGCAGGCCTGCAGGCCTGCTCTCGGGATGCGGTGAGGCAGACACACACACACACACACACACGCACGCACACTGGAACACGAGGTCTTGTTCTTCTTATGGGTTGCCTAACGCAAGCGCCTTGTTTCCTACTTGTAGTGCTAGGGTTGCTCGTGGTGTCGCGCGCCGCTTCCTGCGCTTGCATTCCGGCTGAGGTGAGATTCACTGGTGTGGCCTCCGATACTTTTTCTCGTTTCCTTTTTGTTGTCCGATTTTCTTGCGTCTGCCTTGCGGCCGCTCCCCTCCCCCCTCCTCTTCAACTCCGGCGGAACGCATGCTGTGTCGTCCTACTGCAACGGGACAGACAAACTCTCGCGTTGTGGAAGGGTAAAAGGCAAGATCACCCCCCCCACCAACCCCTTCCCTTGCCCCCGTCCGCTACTCGCTCGCATCGGACAAGAGGGAGGCAGGAGCACCCGCTTCCTTCTACATCTGGTGCATACGTTTGCTCTGACCCACAGGATGGGAGAGCTGGGCAAGAATCTCTTGGCTGCTGGGCCTCGCCCCGTACCCTGGATGTCTGCCTTGCCTGCTTTGTTGAGGGGTGCAGGATGGATGGAAGGGAGGGTGAGGCGGCGGTTATGGTGTATGCGCTTTTTGTACCATTAAACTGCACCACAGTCGATGTGAACGGATGAGGGCGTTCCTCGTGCCACTAGATCGGCTCCTTGCACATCACTCTGACCATGCCTCGGATGTGAAGGCGACCGCCTTTTTTCCCTTGCTCACACCTCTGCGTATTCCTTTTGCATTGATTCTCTGTATCGGTTCTCTGTATGTGTCCGTGCATCATCATGTGCATCCCCAACCTCTGCAGTGCTTTCCGCAAACACGCACACACTCCCCACCCCAACACACACAGACGCACACACAAAAAGCCGATACGCACGCGCGGTCCTGTTGCCGTGGCGTCGTCTCTCGTTGTGCGCTTCGCTGGTCTCCTCACCGCTGCGCCGGTGTCCAGACTGCGCACCGCCTCCGCTCGCCCTCTGGATAGGCTTGGACAAGACGCACCGTTGCAGAGAGGTTTGGCGCTCGCGCTTGTCGACCACAGACGCATGGCAGTACCCAGTACGTGCATGTATTCAATTTGCGGATGGTGGGAGAGGGGTAACCATTGACCCTGTCGCGGACTTGTTCCTTAACGAGACGGAGCAGCGCGAATGAGCTCATCATCAACGTCTAAGCCGCCTGCATCGAGTTTGGAGGTACCGGAGCGGCGTTGCGTGACTGCGAGCTCGGCCCCGGCGACGTCTCCAGCAACGCCAGTGGAGTCGGCGGAGAAGTATGAGAACATCTGCGGAATTTGCCTCACCGACATCCACCCCGTCGACAACCCGCGGGGCCGTCTCAACTCATGTGGTCATCTCTTCTGCTCGTATTGTATCAAAGAATGGGCCAAGAGCACGAATGTGTGCCCCAACTGCAAGGCGCGGTTCACGCGCATCTACACGTTTCACGCGGACTCTGGAAAGGATGAGGAGACGAAGGTGCGCAAGCGCAACTATGTTGCGTGGGAGACCTCCTACGACGACGACGAGGAGGACGATGCAAGCAACGAGGAGGCGCTGCTGGATAGCGTACTGTGTGATGTGTGCCAGAAGTCCCACAATGCGGCGCGTATGATTTTCTGCGACCGGCGCCAATGTGTCTACACCGCCCACCTTGACTGCCTCGCCTTGGCGGAACGGCCCATAACGTTTTTGTGCGCCACCTGCACGAAGTTGCGGGAGGAGGAAGGGGACGACAATGTACCGTTGGCACAAAGCTTCAGCGCGGCGTCGTTCGCTGCCGCTTCGGCGGAGCTACCCGTGCCACCGACGCCGGTGGCCGTGGAAGCGGCACCGACGCGATGTCGAGCGACAGCAAGCGCAGCTGCGACACCTGCCGTCGCTGCACAGACGCCTGCTACCGTTGCTGCAGTCAAAACGGGCGGTAGTAGCCAAAGTGCCGAGCTTCCCACGAGTGTGTCCTCTCGTCTGGAATCGAGTTCGACGGTGACGACTGCCTCTAGGAGTCGTGTGCCTCGAGTGACAAACTACTCGGCTATGGGACGCCCGAACTACACCCGAAGCTCCTCCTCAGCGTCGTCGTCGTCTATGCAGACGGAGTCCTCGACGGTGCCGCGTGCCCCCATCGACTTTTCGAAGCCGCATCTGCACCTCATGACCCCAGTCACGACGACGTCGCGGCGGAGTTCAAGACATACCCCTGCACCTCTGCACACGGGGGTTGCCAGCGCGGCGGACCAAGACTACTACTTCCTAGCCCCCACATCGCATGCTGTTGCAGCTACGATCGAGTTCAACCGGGTGAAGCAGGCTCGTGCGGCGGAGGCGCAGAGTCGACGTCAGCGGGAACATGCCAAGGCAGAGCGCCTGCAAGCGGCGTACGGTGGCCACCACAGTGATCTGCTCCTGAGTGGCACCCGGAAGCGAGCCCATCGCAGTGTGGCGGATGAGGTCATTGCAGAGCTGGAGTCGGCAGAGGAGGCGTTGCGTGATCCGCAGCAGAGGCGCCTGATGGAGGAGCGCATGGTGCGTAAGTGGGCCGCGGACGTGCTCCCCGTGCTACGACGCCGTCGCTACATCGAAGGCGACACCGCCACGACGGAGAGTGATTTGTGGGCACAGGCGACCTCGCAGGCTCGCACAATGGTCCGCCAGAAGCTAGAGGCGAAGAACGAATCGCTGCGGCGCCGACGTGAGCAACTGGTGCGTGCGCGGGCACAACGAGAGGCAGCGGCGTTAGCGAAGCTCGCCGGCATCATTGCACAGCACCGAGAACGCTCTCTGAGAGTGGACTAGTCCGCCCCACCTTGGGACGCCTTTGACCGCAGCTTGCGGCACTACTCGCAGCGCCGAAACAAAACGGCGCACCCAACCTGTGCTGGGCAGAGATGAGTGTGGGGTATTATGACGGCGTATATTCTGTCTTGGCTGTAACGGTGCGCACAATGCTCTCCTTTCCTGCGGCGTACTGCGCGCGGCACCCGTGTGAGGCCCCAAGCCGAAAGGCGAAAAGAAAAACGAACAGTGGACCGCCAGCGGTGCGGATAAGACCGCGTGGACGACCGCACCACCTTTGACCCGCCATCGACAATAACGCGCAGCACGAAGTCGCACGTCGCTGGGTATGTGCACTGCGGCGTTGTGTCTTGACGGCGCGCCTCGCGGGTGTTTTTATTTTTTTCTCCTTCTACTTCAGCTGGTGCTGCCGCACGCAGTACGTGGTGCATCCCGTGAGGGGCTGCCCATACCCCCCCCCTCCCCCAACACACACACACACACACAGGCGCGCGTCTGCGTGCTCCGATTGCCATCGGCACCGGTGCCCTACTCGCCTTCCTACCGCATCGCTCTTTTGTTCTGTTTTTCTCTACGTCGCGCCGGACATTCTGCACGCGTTGTGTTGCGCTCGCCGCCGCTCTCGCCTCACAGGAACGCGCGACGACGCCTTGCACGCTTGTGCACGGAGCCGCAGATACGACCACATCTTGGAATCCATAAATATATAGACAAGAGTTGGCGGTGCCCATGGCATCTCCTTCCTCTTCCTTGCCGTCCTCGTCTCGGGTCATTCCGCATGAGCGAGTGTTGCAGTGTGTGTACGAATTCCTGGACGAGAACGGCTACCAGCAAGCCCTGCGTGCTTTGCAAGCGGAGTCGAAGGTACCGTACAACGTCATTCACGTGAAGGCTGATGGCGCCGGCGGCGCAGGTGGTGCTGCCCAGGCATCTCTCTCGGGGAAGCGAGGTAGTGCCAAGGGGTTTGCAGCGGCATCTGAGCGCAACTTGGAAGAGGCAGTGATGGAGGGTAGCTGGGCGGAAGTGCTGCACGTGTACGTCGACGGGCTCCTGCTTCCGGAGGAGATCAAGGCAACGCTGTACGAGGTTATTCTCGAAGAGATGGTGGAACTTCACGGTCTCGCACCGGCAGCCCGTTCGCTGCTTCTGAACGCGCCGATCTTCCAGCTCATGAAGGTGGACACTCCTGCGCGCTACATCCGCCTCGAAAAGATGGTGGAGCACGGGCAGCGCACCATGAGCGAGGGCACCCTCAGCAACGCACCCACTCGCCATGTCACGCCGGAAATGCTTCACAGAAGAACGTCTCTGCTTCAGCAACTGAAGACGGCGATCCGCTTCACCTCGGAGGCCCCGCTCGGCCGTTTGGCGGCTGCCCTGGCCCGCGCTTCCGCTGCTGACTTGGGAGGGGTGGACGGCCGTGAACACAAGGCCCACTCCTCGTCTGTAGTGCCCCCTCCGAACGGCGGACCAAGGTCGTCTGCTGGGACCACGAGCGTGGCAGCGAGATCGCGCAAGCGCGATCGGGAGCCGGCGCTGCCCGGCGACGCTGTGTGGGCCGATACCTTTCTGCAGTACCCTCTTGCAGCGCCGAAGGCAATACGGCGGCGGCTGCTGTACGCAGGCGAGCGCGCCGCCTGCTGCTGTGCCCCACTGTTGAGTGCGAGCGAGGAGCTGCTCATTGTTGGCTGTGCCGACGGCGCAGTCGAGTTCGTTAACGTGAAGACAGGGGAGAGCATTGGTAACCCGCTGCGGCACTCGGATGGGGTGATGTGCATGACGCGAGACACCGCGGACAGGGCGGCGCCGGCGCCAGACTGGCTCGCCGTCGGCTATCGTGATGGGTGGGTGAAGGTGTACAACGTTGACAGTCGCAAACTGGTTCGCCGCTTCGAGAAGGCGCATACGATGGGCATCACGGCGGTCTTCTTTTCTGGCCCGCGAAACGCGGCATCCCTGTTCGGCCACCGTTCCTTCATTGTAACAGGCTCCTTCGACGGCAGCGTTAAGGTGCTTGACATCGCGGCCGGGACCGTGGTGCAGACGGTTGCTAACTGTCATGCCAGCGCGTTTGTGCATGCGTTGCTCCCACTGGAGAGCCGAGGCACTGTCGTCGACACGTTGCGGTACTGCTTTCTTAGCAGCGGCAATGACGGGACTGTGTCTGTATGGCGCCTGGAGGACAGGCGGGAGGAAGGGGTGGAAGTCGCCGGTAGGGTGGAGGTGCTGCGTGTGCAGGGGGCCGTTCCTCTTGGGCAGGTTCACCATGAACTGCGCGATGCCGTCCCTTCCCAGCTCTACGCACTCCCGCATGTCGAGGATGCGGCGCATGGCGCAACTGCAACGAGCGATGCCACTAGTGTCCCCGCAACGGCGACGCAAGACGCGCTTGTCCTCACTCGCGCCGGCAAGGCGTGTGTCGTCCGCGTCACCGTAACGGACGACGGCAACCGTTACTTCTGCGCCTCTCTCCAGGCACTGTGCATCATCGCGACTGCACAGCCGCTGCGCTCTGCGTTTCCGCACGTGCACACGGTCGTGTCCATGTCTGTCCCACTGCTCACCCTCTACGCAACCGACTGCGAAGGCACCGTCAGTCTTCACAACGTCGAGATGAAGTGGTACAACGAAGAGCAGTGGTCTGAGTTTGGCGGTTGCATGCGAGCAAGCAGCGCGGCTGACCAAAGTGCCCTGGTGATTGTGGAGGCGGGGAAGCCGTTAAAAGACCTGCAGCTGACGTGCATCTGGCCGCCAACGCAGCACCAGCCGTCGAGCGTGGTAGCCTACAGTGCGTCTCTGCCAGCCATCTACGACATGCACTAGTGAGCGAAAGTTGAGAAGGGGCTAAGATGATGATAGGGAGGTGGAGGCGGAAACCAGTGGGCCGCATCGCCGCACGAGAGACACCAGATGCGGTGGTCAGCTCCCTCCCCTCCCCCTCCAAAAAAGGGGGATGACCTGCGCTCCTGGTGATGCGCGACTGCAGAGAGAAGAGGGTGGATGAGAAATGCGTCTCCAGGGTGACCGCTGCGCAGCTGATGGTCGATCTTGTTTTTGGATCTCTATGGGACTGATACATTTCGCCACTGCACGGCCGTTGCTGTGTGGTGATGTTGTGGGATGGGTGGCTGCGACCGAGCTGCCGACTCGCGGATGGTGGCAACCGCACTCAGCAGGAGCAACATGAAAAGGAAAGCTGAGGCCCCATTCGCACACACATGCACGTGTGTAAGAGAGGGAACGAAAACGCGTCTCTGTGTGTGTGTAACGCGCCTGCTTCAGTGGTGTGCACAGTTGCTGCACCACTGTCTACGCTGTCTCCACTATCTTGCCTCTATGCACAAGCACACATTATGAGTGTGTGTGTGTGTGTGTTGATCTCTATCTGCCTTTGCCTCTCGCTCTGCGTGTGTCACTACCGTGCGGGATGGTCCCTTGCGGCGACCCTGCTTTTCTTCATGGCGGGGTAATGAGGACGGGGCGGCCGTTGTACGTGGTGGAGTTGCTGTGCTCTCTCTCTTACTGTTTCTTGACCGTATGCATTGATGATGGAGGTGCTTCACCGTTGCCTTTCCACCGCTTCCCCCCAAACCTCTTTTGCCCGGTTCTCGTGCGTTGAAGTTCTCTCCCTCTCTCGACACCAGGATAGTCACCACTCACCAGGTGTGCGCCTTCGTGTGCGTGTGCGCACAGTTTACGCCTGTCCGCGTGCAGAGCTCAGGCGCCCTGCCACCCGAGCACAGGTTCTCACTCTTTCTTGATTTTCATAGACAGCTCCTGTGCGTGTGCCTGCTCCCGTGCCGCAGTCGCTGAGATGAGCGACAAGTATCTTCGAAATGAGCAGCAGCATCTGCTGAACTCTATCGGCACGGAGGTGTGCTGGGGCTGGTCACCAGCCATTGATTTTGTGTCCCTGCTCGGCAAGCGACCGCGTCGTTCTGCGGAGCATGGCGCATCGCAGCACATCATTGGTCGAATCGTGGACCGGCGACATGAGGTGCCGCCATCGGCGTCGCCCGTCTCTGCCACTAAAACGACACCGTCGTCGAGGAGCAAAGATGAGGCTGAACTCGACGACCTAATTGCGCAGATCCAGAGCCGCAAGGCGACGAACACCAAGGCCGCGGAGGTCACCCCGGGAGAGTCATCAGAATCACAGCCTCACCGCAGTCCACCCTACTCTTCTTCCACAGTATCCCCTGCGCCCGCTGCGGTAGCGGACGACGAGGTGAACATCTTACTCGCCGGTGCGTCTGACATCCGCCACCTGCTTCGCACCTTGTCCTCCCTTCGTGCTGCCGAGTCTGCCGACGGCATGCAGAGGCCACAGCCGACGTACCACTTCTACGTCTATGAGCCAAACCTGCGGCTGCACTGTCGCCACCTCTTCTTTCTCCAGTGGTTGCTCGACAGCATGTTTGCGCTTGAGGAGCTGGAGGAGCGTGTTCTTATGTTTTTGGACGTCTATGGTAACGCGCTGATGCGTGACATAACCGCTGCGCAGGTGCGCAACGTGGTGCAGCGGCTGCGCAAGGCGCTCGAGACCGACTCTTCTTTGCTGCTGCGCATTGCCTCGTTTGAGGAGATGAAGAGCAAGGAGCGGGACTTCGTGGAGAGCCAACTGGCACACTGGACCCGCGACACCTCCGCGGCGGACATCAGGGAGCAGTGGACGCAGCGCGTCCGGCAGGAGATGGCGGAACGCTACGACAACCGCGACAACATCATCGACTGGGACTTTGTCTTTCACTTGACGGAGTACACGAACCTGCTCAAGTTCCCCGAGTACCGCACATGGCGCAACACCGGCGTCGCCTTCGACGTCAGTCACATCAACCCGCGACGAGGCTTCAGCTACGAGTACAAGGTCCCCAACAAGACCCTCTGCTTCTTCTCCAGCGCCGGCCGCGGCGTCTACGCAGGCGACATCAAGAATGGGCCATTTTTCTCGTTCGGTGCGCTCACGCAAAACGCGCACATTCGCCAACGCACGACGGATGGAACGTGTAGGCACGGGAACGGCGTCGTTTCCATGCACAACGTGCGCGCCTGGCTGTACACGCTCATGACCGGGTTGCCGTGGCCGTGGGCCGACCACGCCTTCGCCTGGGACGACGCCAAAAATTACAACTACCTTCCTCCTGGTACACCGAGCGGCGTCGCCTACACCGCCGCACTGCCAAAAGTGCGCGTGCATTTTGTGGGCTTGGAGTGGGACCGCTTTGTGCTGCACTGCAAGGAAGGCAAGGTGCCACGTATGGATGCAGCCTTCTTTGGAACCTCCTGCACTCAATGCATGACCCCCACCGTGCTCGGCGACGTGATGTCCGACGCGGCGCACGCGGTGGTGGTGGCGGAGACGGCGAAGTTCATCGTGGACGCCGAGGACGTGGCAAAGAAGGTCTACATCGCGAAACTGGACGACCTGGCGCATGCAGGCGGGTGGGCAAGGGAAGACGCGCTGACGAACGACCTCCACGACGGCAAACCTGATCCACTCCCCGTGAAGGGGACGATGACCGATGCACAGAAAGTCTCGCAGGAGCGGTACATACAGCCATCGCTGCTTGCGTACGTCGCGAAGGCTCCTGCGCAGCCCGTGCGCGAGTGAGGAAGGCGACGTGGACGTGAGGCGTCCTGCGATGGTGATGAGACGTAGGTGAAAGCAGAGTCGGTGCATCCTCTCCCCTCATTCTGCGTGTCGGCAGACACATAAGTTCATCCGCCCGGCGATGCAGAGCGCACATTCTTCTTTTACTCATCCAAAGATTTGTCTTTTGTCTTTTATTGCACGGTACCCCACTTCTCCATGTCGCCGTCGCATTACCGCACGGAATGCGCACGCTGGGTCGGCCTTCTGCTTGTGCGGGCGTCGCGGAGGAAAGAGCTGACTCTGCGGCGCCCCGTTCTCCATGATGGCCGTGATGGCGGAGAGGGAGGGGGCAACAGTCGGTGCGCACAAGAGAGGCCGACATATTGTTTTCTGTTGACTTGTTGGGTGAACAGTCCCTCTTCGCATAGATGAAGCCAAGACAATGCCGCACAACGCCTCAACTGCACCCACTCAACAGCGCACAAGCACCTTCAGCCGGAAGGGAAAAGAAAAACGCGTCGCTCTCCGTTACCCGTTCTACGCTGCTGCTCGCATACTTCGGAAGGATTCCGATGGAAACTCGATTCCCCCCACCCCTCCCCCAGCACCGCAAAGGGAACGAAAAAACAAAGGATGTGGTCATGATCGTCAGTGTAGGTGATGGAAAGAGCATCGGTCCGTCTGCGCAGAGAATGAACTTCGTACCGCTCTGCACAGAGTGGATATCTGTGTCACGTTGTTCTCAGCTCATCACCCGCTCTGGCAGAGCAATGGGGGGGAAGGGGTAGGAACAACGAACGAACTTCGTCGTCGTTTCTGAGGTGCGCACTGCGCTGTTCATTTTTCCCCTTCAGTATTCTCGCTTGCGTGCTGCCGTCTCTCTCTCGGCGCACCATTCCTCTACTGCCTTCGTCGTCCACGTGGTCTACTCGGCCTCTCGGCACACACGAACATGGGTCGCACATACCTCCGACAAGGGAAATGGGGGGAGGGGAAAGGGACGAACAGAAGAGACGTGCACGCTGCTGCCCGCCCCAACGTCCAGGCAAAGAGGAGTTTGTCGACACCGCGCATCGGACTTCGAGATCGGTGGCGATCTGGCCATCCTGGTGCTTGCCGTCGCTGCCGCCGTTTTTTCTTCGGTGTTGTTGTGGCACTCGCGTGTCAATCCCATTACTTCTTCCCTTTGCCGTTGCTGCTCTACTTCAGTGCCTCCTCTGCTGGACTCGCTGAAACGGAGCAAACGCTCTTCCACCCCTCTCTCGCCCTCTGGCTGTTCACTGGGACTGTGCCTATCCATTTGCGTGACCGTGTTGGAGGCAAGCGGTGCTGTGAAGCGCAGCGGAGTTCTGTGTCCCTCGCGCTGCCGCCTCTGTTGGTGCTACTGTTGCATTTTGTTTGGTGTGTGTGTGGGGCGGCTTCTGATATTTCATGCGAGCTCTTTACAGCTGTCTCTGTTTCTCTCGCGCGCTTGTGGACCGACACAAATTTCTTTTTATCTGTCGCTTCGCCTTCTCGGGGACGGCGCACAGCCGTTGCGCTTTTCAGGAACGCCTTTTTGGTGTACTCCCGCGTCGCCGCACACGACGGCATCGACTCCGCTCTCCCTTCTGCGCGCGTGCACACACACACATATATATACATAAACACAGGCACGGCTGCAACGCAGTGACACAGCTCATCCACGCACTTCCTGAAGCTCCCCTCCGCACATTGCACATTACACATACACATATACATGCACATACACACGATCACGCAGCCGACTAGCTGAAGGACACAATAGACGCATGTGTGGGAGCTTTTCCTTGTCAAGGCAGGGCACCGTTTGACTTCCCTTCGCTCGTTGTACTCCGCTGCCGCGCTCCAAAACGCTCTTCTTGGCATTGCGGATCCTTGGTAGCGTCATCGGGTGCACGCTCGCCCACACACACACACTCACATACATACATTTATCCATACACGTGTTCATAGAAGTCATCATGCCGTTGGAGGACAACGATTCTCCGAAGCCCTTGACGTCGCCGTTGAGCGACTCGGTGGAACTTGGTAGCTTTCCCATGCCCACGCAGCTCTGCACCACAGGGTGGCTGGATGCTGTTCATGGCACGCGGCCACCCGCGTCACCATCGCCACCAGCCGCGTCCGTCGCCAACAACGCCTGCGCGGCAGCGCCGCAACACCTGAGGAGCGCCGCTGGAAAGAAGCACGCGCAGAGCAGCACTCACAACGAGCAAACGCCTACGGAAATTCGCCATCCAACAGAGGCAACGGCGATGGGGAGCCCCATCCCACTCGACTCCGACTACTCAGACGCGCCTATAGGGCAACTCATCTCGCGCGTAAGGGAAAAGGCAAGGCCAGATCACTACGACTCCTATCCAGGCTCGGTGCACGGCCCTGCGACAACGCAGGTGATGTCCGCGCGGTCGACCGCGACTGTGCCACTGCCAACTCCGGCGGCGTTTCAACACTCCCCGTTTGAAGACAGTCGTGGGGCAGAAACGGACTCGCAGAAAACGAGAACGCAGTGGTACAGCGATGATGACACTACCGCCTTCGCCGGCGACTCGCTGCAACTACAGGGGTCGCAGTCACCGACGGCGTACTCTTCTGCGTTAATGCAAGCGCTGTCGCGCACAGAGGGTGCTGCGGCGCTGAGGAGCCCGTGGACCCTGGCGACGCAGCGCGGGGGCTCCTCCGCGTACTACTCGGAAAGTGACATGGCCAAGGGCAGCTCTAGCGACCTCCCTCCCGACATGTACGTGGAGGGGATGAAAGCGAAAGTAGCGAAGCAACAGTGGGTGGCGCTGGAGAAGGCGCGGCAGGAGGTGCTGGAGGAGGCGCGCCGGCGACGTGACTGCCCATTCGCCCCTCAAGTCTCCCCTTACGCCGCACGCATACGTAGACCAGCCTCTCTCCGCCCAGAGAACCGTTATACCGCGGAGGTTATCCGCCGCAAGCAATGGGTGGCCAAGAAGCAGAGCGAGGAGGTGGAGCGCGAGCTGCAGCCGTGCACTTTCCGCCCCCTGACTCTGCGGACTGCTCAGCTAGACCCCGCCGTCATCGATCCGCCGCGGACAGTGACTACCGTGTTCCACGATCTGTACGCAGAGGCCGAGAGCCGTCGCGCCTTCGAGCGCGACGTCAAACCGCAGCTTGTCCATCAGATAGAGGAGCGCCGCCGCCCCTCTCCGGCACGGATGGGACCGGGGCAGCTGGCAGAGGTAGTGGAGCGTTTGTGTGCCCGCGGCGTCGTGCGTAGCGGAGTCCGTGCGGGGCCGCAGAAGGACAACGCGGACGTTCTCCCATATGAAAACGACGCCGGATCGGTGGAGTGTGCTGGCGCGCATGTAGATGAGCATCACCCAACCTTGTCGCTGGAGACGCAGCGCATTGTGGCCGCCAAGGTCACATCGGGCGAGCGCGATGGCAACATCATCAAGCAACTATACCGCCATGCTGAGCAAGACGTCGTGCGTGGTCAACTGAAGCGCGAACTGGACAAGGAACAGGCGCGACTGGCGCGTGTGGAGCAGGCCATGGAGCTTGCCTATGAGCGCAAGCGGCTTCAGCAAGAGTACTACCGCGCTGTGCTAGTCGCCAAGTTCCGCGCGCTTGGCCATCACGTGGCGCGCGAACAGCGCTGCGCATACCGCGCCAGCGCACCGCAGCCTGTCGTGCAGCTGGCTCGCGCTGCCCTGGACGTCCTGAACACCGACGAAGCTGAGGAGCTGCTTGGAGCCGTGGAGCACTGCGGGCAACACAAGCTGACTGAAGGTGAGTTTGTGGTAGTGGTGCTGCAATACTTGGCGGTGCAGCAGGTTTCCCCTGCGCAAAGCGCTCTCCTCCGCAACGCCCCTCCTCCGCCACCTTCGACGCGCGCGGCTTCGAGCGCCGCCACACTGAAACGGGCAGACAGTGCTCCAGGTATTGCAGGCAGCGCGGAGAGCTCCCCCGCGGTGTTGCCACGCGTGAAGCGAGAGAAACCGGACCCGGAGGTGATCGAGCAGGTTCGCGCTCGACGGGCGCAGGAGTTGGTGGAGTGGAGGAAGGAGAGCCAGCGTCAACGCGCCATCTGCGATGGGGTGCTCGTTGAGGGGGCTGAGTACACCTTCCAGCCGGCGCCGCGCCGCTTGATCCCGTACGCATGCAGGCCCGACGTGACAGTGCCGGTAAGGTCAACGAAGAGTGAGGAGCTGCGGCGCGCCTTCCTAAGTGCGCGCATGCAGGGCATCGCGCCAGCACTCGCGGTCGACTCCGTGGTACCCTCTGTCTCTGCCCAGATACTGAATGCGTCCCGTACGATTGCCCGAGAGCTGTTCGCGCGTGGCACTTCGGATCTGGCTCCATCGTCGACGCGCGAGCGTTCACGGAGCGCCGCCGCACGTGTTGAGACACCAGCGCAGCGGGAGGGAGGCGCTGCAGTGCTCACACCCACTGCAAGGGGGCCGGCGGCAACCCCGCCTGCATTTCTGCAGTCTCCATCTGCAGAAACTGCACGGGCGCTCCCCGCCGCCCTTGCCGGTAGAAAGAACCCGGGAGCACCGGAACGACAACGCGACCTGCACGCTGCGGCACCTGCGGGACTATCAGCGGTAGCAGCTCTTCAGCCGGCATCGGCACCCGCCGCCCCTGCAGCCACCAGCAAAGGTCATCCAAGGCGCGTGACAGCGCGCCCCTACAGCGGGAGCTCCCGTCAGGGTCGTTGCAACCTGTTGGCGGAATCACCGTCCTTGGTAGAGCAAATCATGCATAGCACACCAGAAGACCGAGCGCGTCTTGGGCGTGAGCTGCTGCTGCGACAGGTACGAGAGCATCAGCGCCGCTCCGGTGCCTTAGACTAAAGCGGCGAATGATGTGGGCTCGCACCGGAGCCGGAGAGCGCGAGCGGGTCAATGGAAGTCCGAAGAGAATTGCCTTTGCAGCGCGTTCGCCAGAAGGCGAAGAAAAGAAAATGGAAACGTGCTTGTGACGCCTGTCTCCGCCCGCGGGTCGCGAGTTGGCATGCGGTGTGTCTTTGTTCTAATGAAAAGATGGATCGGTGGTAGGGATGAGCGCGCGCGAGAGAGAGCCGCGTTCGATCGAGTATGCGTACGTGCTTATGTGTGTGTGTGTGTCGTCCCCTCTGTCGCGACGTGAACCGCCAGCCCGTCTATTGGGGCACTGCGGAAGTGCGAGATGCGAGCGTTTCACGACGCTGCAAAGAAGAATAGAAAGAAGCAGCTGCGTTATGCACCAGGGTGCGCCGACTCAGCTCACGGAAAGCGCTGGCGTCAAGGTACTCGTGAATGGGTCGGGGATGCCCACAACGCTGGCCCACGCCAGCGAGGTGCTTCCTGGATTATGCGAAAGAGGGTGTAGGCTCCCAGTGATGCCCCACCCTCTCTTCTCCTGCGGCGCTCATGGAGCCGTTGGCATAAACGAGACGCTCGACAATCGTTTGCGTGGCATCGTACGTCCTCCTTGCCCTGGCTCTCTGCATTAAGTCTCCCCTTCTGCTGCTTTGACGTTCCTCCTCCGCGCGATCTGACCTCGCCCATACACGCGTGTGGTACTGGTGCAGCGACGTGTTAAAACCGCAAGAAGAAGTGAGGGACGTGGAGCGAGAAGGCCACCCATTCAGTCGCTGCTGTGTTCTCTCGCACCTCACCGACCACCCTCCTTGGTGACATCAAGACAAGGCATTCTTGCACTGCCCTACCCCTCCCCCCTCCCCACCCCACCCCGAGCTGACGTTCACGGAAACGACGGACAAACCCCCTGTTCCAGATGGTGGATTATCATCTCCCGCCTATCACGTCCTCCAAGGGCATGGAGACGAAAAGCACGCTGAAGAAGAACACGGACGACTACGCCCTTTGCCAGGAGTATGCCGCCCACATCGCGCAGCTGCGTGGGCTTCTTGAAGAAACAACTGGGGAGCCGCCGGCAGGCGTGCGCACGGCCGACGTCGAGCACCGCATTGCCTTGATTCAGTCTGCTTTAGACGAAGTAGAGCGACTCAGTGCCGAGGTCCGCTGGCGCATCGAGCTCCGCAACAATCAACGCTTTTTGGATACCTACGAGCGACGCATCCGGATGGAGGAAGAGGCGGAGCAGAAGCGGCAGAATGCCGAGAAGGAGCGCATTGCACAGGTGGAGGAGATGCGTAGCATGCAGCTCGCCTACTACAAAGATCGCAACGGCCGCACCGATGCCAAAGCGCATCAGTGCCGAGCCCACAATGAGCAGGTGCAGGAGCAGACGGTGATGAAGGCGGACTCGAATGAGGATCGCCGCATACGAAACTTAGCAAACCTTGAAGCCGAACGCCAGCGCAAGCAGAAGGAGCTGCACTACCGCGAGCAGGCGAAGCAAGAATACGTGCACAAGATGCGAGAGCGTCAGGCGAGGAAGGGCGCTGAGAAGCTGGCGGAGAGGGCGCGGTTGGCTGCGATCCACCAACAGGAGATGGAGGCAAAGCTGTCCGCGATTCGCGAGTCAAGGCGCAGCAAGTGGGTGATGAAAAAGGAGGCCAGTCGCGCTAGGTCTGTGGTGGTGTGGAAGAATGGTGAGGCCATCTTGGAGACGCAGCGCAAGGACCACAACTGCCTCGTGGAGGAGTTAGAGCAGCGGCAGCGGCAGCAGGCAAGCCGCTACGCGGAGGAAAAGGCGGAACAGGCGGCATACATTGAACAGCGCAGGCAACTCCACGCCGCCCGTCAGGAGCGGCAACGGGAGAACCTTCTCAAGCTTGTTGACAAGCGCTTGGCGCGTGGGGTTGAGATTGTGAAGACTGCGGAGGAGAAGAAAGACCGGGCCGAGCAGGCAAAGGAGCGGCAGGCGACGCAGTACGTCGAGGCCGGAAAGTTACTCGATGAAGACGTGCACCTTCACCGCCAGCGTGCGCGAAAGTTGCAGGAGCGTCGCGCGAACGAATCCCGGGCACAGAATTACAGGCGCTGGAACCACCGCGCCGCGCGCATCATGGAGGAGCTGCGTGAAACTATCGCGAAGGTGGAGACGGAGGCGGAGCAGCGTGCCGCTGCAGCAAACAGCCAGCGAGGGTCATTAGCATATGACGATCGTCAGCGTTACTTGGCATCAGTCGAACAGGCCAACACCCGTAGGCGCGACTGCCCCATCGTGTCGCTCCCGTCCCCCACCGAGTTTGCTGCCTAGGACCGAGAACGGAGGGAGCGTGTTAACCCTCACGCTCAGGAAACCAGAAGAAGGCGACGGCACGCGGAACATCGCGGAACCACCTACTCCGAGTGGTGGTGTGCACTGGGCGCATCGCCGCTGCCTGCCTCTCTTCTTCCCTTTTATGCCGTTCTTTCGTTCTCGGGATGTGTACCTCTTCTGTTTGTGGGTGGCTTGGTGTAAAGCAAAGAGGGTGTTGCGCGCTGCGTGGCGTGGCCCACAGATGCGGGTGTGGAGTCGATCGCTATGGGTGTGATGACGCTCCTCGTTGCATCTCCTCTGGCCGTGCCATGTCATGTCTGTGCTCTTGCGTGCTTGTTGTTGTGTTTCTTTGTACATACTCCTCTCTCTATGTGTTTCCTCTGTATAGTACGAGATTCACGGTGATGCCGCTCAGTCGAGGATGGCTGGTGTGTCTCCGATGACGTTGTTGCTGGAGGTCTTGCTTCGCCTCCTTTTCTTCCCGCAAGTCTCTTGCCGTGCGCGTTTCCTGTGCCACCTGGGTCCATTGCTCGTGAGATGTGTGCCCGTGAACCGTTGGGGCTTGGCTGACGTGTTTCGCAGGCGCCTCCTCTTCCTCCTCCTCTTCCCTTCACTGAAGTGTCCCACTCACAGGCGCAGGTCTGCCTTCGTTCTGTTTTGCTTCTTGTCCTCACGCTCTATATGATGCACGCGCATCAGCACCTCCGGCGTTGCCGCACTCTGTTCTCCCTCCTGCGCGTGCCTTTCCTTCGATGTTTCCTTGTGTTGTTGGTGTTCGCCTGTTTCGCTTCTTGCAGTTTTCTGCCCTTCTTCTTTGTGCCAACTTCCCCCCATCCCCTCCTCCTCCCCCACCCAAGTTACATGTATCTTACCCCACTTGTACATGGCCGCGGCTCTCACACCCACGCAAGCAAACCCCCCACCTCTCCCCATGTGTCCACGAACACGTGCGCGTACGCCTCCATGGGCACACAATTGGAATCGGGCGCGCACTTTCTCTATGACGGGAACCTTTGCCTCTGTGCCGTTTGACATTGACCGCAGAAAGGAGAGCAACCACAGCCCACGTTCCGCTCTGCAGGGATTGGAGCAGCGTTTACCGAACACGGCGCGGCGGTGCTCGTGACAGCTGCTGATCTGCACCCCCTTCACCCCCACCCCACCCCACCGCAGCGGAGCGTGTGCTTGTGCTTGTGCACTGTCTCTTTTTTCATTATTATTCGCCCTCGACTGCAGTCTGCTGGCGCTCGACGAGTAGAACCTTCACGGCCCCCTTATGTCTGCCGTGGATGTTCCCTAACGCACCACTGATGAAAAAGCCGTAACCGATGCAGCTTGCGTGTCCGTGTGTGCGTCTCTCACGTCCGTCTTTCTTCCGTTGTATACTCCCCACCTCTCTCTCCGTGTAAACGGCGCTACGTTTCTGGCGAAGTAGAGGGGAGGAGGCAGCCAAGGCTGCTACCAGCCACGTTACACACGCACCAATATTCTGTCGCACTCACCTCATATACCCACGCGCACACGCAGGCTCACGACTCGCACGCTGAGTGTTGTTTCGACCTTGTGCACTACTCGTGGTTCCCATTTCTTTTTATCCATCCCTAACAAAGAAAACGACCGTCCTCGACGCGAAGCGCGAGTCTCCCTCTGTATCTCTTCAAGTTTGTCTTCTCGACCCCCCACCGTGGAGTGCGCCTCCACTCTACCGTCTAACGAGTGCGTCTCTCTTGGTTTCTGTACCAGAGTTCTCGCCTCGTCTTCCTAGCGAGTCCGATGCCGCCGCGCTTCCTGCCGTGCTCTGCTGGCTCCACTCAGCCACGTTCACCGCCGCCTTTCATGTTCACCAACTTCCAGCCACATTCGAGCAATGCGTCGATCGAAGGGGCGAACACGTCTTCGATTCTGAAGGAGCTCCCTTCAGAGGTGCTGATACCGACGCTCCTCCTCTTGGTGATGTCTAGTGTTACGGTGACGGCCGTGAACACCGTCTTCAACATCTTTGCCTATCAGGATCGCATGGTGATGGAGACCTTCCAGCAGTGGCGCCGCGTGCTGTGGATGAGCAAGGCGGCTCACATTGTGGAGGCGCCATCTGCCGAGCAGGCGCACCGCATGACGCAGACGCACCATGTGGCTGCCGTGACGGCGAGAACGACCACACCTGTAATGTCGTCCGTGGAGCTGTACGACAGCGCCGCCTTCTTCCGCGGCATTGCCGCGCCCACATGCCCGGCGGCGTCTTCGACCGGTGCCGCGGCATCTTTTGCGACGGATGTCGTCTTGGTTGGTGGGGCGAGCGGTTATTCAGACACACCCTCCCTGAGCACGACGTCAACGACACCGTGCGCCGGCGACGCGGAGGTAATCGCAGAAGCGGAGGTGTACCATGAGGAGAACCCCCCTGCGGCGGTGCCTGCGCCTGTCGTTGCGGAGGCCCTCACGAACACCATGGAGGCGGTGCGGCGAGAGAGCCAGCGCGTCATCTTCGAGTTTCACCCATACTACATTATCCTCTGCACCGCCAAAGCGTTCACGATGCTCATTTATATTCAGTACCATTTTGGCGGAATCCACGGCGGCTGGCGCCGCTTCTGCGTCTGCGGTGCGGCGAACATGTTCTCCGGCCTTCTTACCTCCGTCTGGGAGTACGCCATGATGGTGCTCCTCCCGCTGGACCTCGACCGCGCCACACCGGTGGTGGTGAAGGAAGAGGAAAAAGCGGACTCTGTCTTTATCGTGGAGCTGCTGTTGCGCATCAGCGCCCTTGAGTTGAATGACTTGCCGACAGTTCTGATGCAAGGCACCACCTTCGTGGCGTTCGCCGCGGTGCTGGTGCCGCTCCTGGGCGCCTTTTGCTCCTCCGGTCTTGTTCGGTACATGTGGATTTACGTGCCCCTCTGGCTCGTCTACTTTGTCGTGCGCCATATCTACTACCAAGGTGCCGGCTCACTCCCCTCTCCCACGGCGCGCAACGCAGCGGTCATCGTGGGGATGACGAACGAGATGCTGAAGGCGTTCTTGATGAAGGCGCTGACAGTATTTGTGCTGCTCTTCACGATGCAGTCCAGCTTCTTGCTTGGTCTGGCGTGGACGGAGGGGGCGTCGTACGATGAGGGACTGCAGTACATGGCATTCCACGAGTTTGGCTTCCACGCCGGCGCCTTTGCCTCTTCGTTTCAGAAGGTGTGTTTGCTGAACCAGCTATTCCTGTGAGTCTGTGTGTTTGGGGGGTCGACCGCGTCGGCAGACTCCACCGCGCACACGCGGTGTTACTCCTCCCTGCACGTGTTCCTTGCGGACGCGTTTATCGTAGTACACCAATGACTACGCAAAGAAGTGTGACGGCGTGATGTGTGTGTGTCTATGTTCCTGTCTTGTTCTCTCTGAGACGTCTTTTCACTGCTCCCCGTGTTGCGAGTGTGCGCGCAGTGTTGCTCTCTTGGTGGGCTTTTGGTGCAGAGCCAGCGGTGCGCCTGGAAACAGTCCCACACACATGTATGTCTGCATCTTGCTCTACTCCACCCCGTGTGCCTCTCACTACCTTCCCCCTCCTCCCCTTTTTATTTGTGAGTTTCTGATGTCTCCGCCGTGCCGCCTTCATGCGATCTCTGGGGTCGTGGCGCACTGGGACGGTTTTGTCTCTCGCTCTCGGTTGCCCTCTTCCTCATCTCTACTGGCGCGTATACCTACACACGCACCGCTGCTGCTGCAGCAGGTGACTGTTTGACCAAAAACAAGGAGCCCAGTGAGCTGCTGCCAGCTCAGCTCCTCTCCCCGTCTCTGCGCACCGCCTTCCTTAAAACCAAAAAATATATATACGTCTTGTGGTATAATGCTGCGCTTCCCAAAGCAGGTGCGAGGTGCGCACGGCACATACCGGGTCGCGCTGTGCGGCTCATGTCGCGGTGTCGCACCAACACCGCCACGGATGCAACTGCAGCATCGTGACCGCATTATTGGCTCACATGGCGCGGGGCTCGTCAATCATCAGTCGATGGCCACGATGGAGATCCGCTCCAACTTCACGCGTGTGCAGAACGCCGCGCCGGCAGCCGACCTTTTTCGTACCAAAGTGCACGAAGGCCTCGGTACTAGCGACAAGGACCCGTACCTGCGCACGCTGCCGAACCAAGAGTCCCGTCCACCAGAGAGCTCCGTGCTGCGCGTGGCTGCGGCGACTGCCCCGTCCCTCGAGGAGCGGCAGTGCCTGCACCAAAAGTGGGGCACACTGCAGTACTGGCTCGGCGACCAACACCCGCGTCTGCCTCTCTTCCTTGAAGAGCTGCTCGTCTCGGACGCATTGCCTGTGTCGCCAGCAGCTGAGGCCATGGTGCAGAGGTTTGCCGCCGAGGTCATCCCAGCCATGGCGAAGCAGGGCGGCCCAGGCGCGGAGGAGAAGCTAGAGGTGCTATGGAAGCAGGCGGTTCAGGCTTACGGGAAGCTGAACACGTCTCACGTCTTCGACAAGGTGGCCTTCGAGCTCGAGCTCGCCGCGCTGCACGGTCGCTACCAGGCGGGCATGTCTGCGTTGTCGCCGTGCGAGGATGGCGCCCTGGCGCTCGAGGTGCTTCGTCGGAAGGCCATTGCGAAGCGGAACGCTTTCCTGCGCGAGGGGCTGCTGCCGCTGGTGCGCAACAGTGCGTACATTGGCTACGGAGATGGTGTGTGGCGTGTCTTTTTTGACAGCGTTGCGGCACACAAGAGGGACCTCTTCTCCTCCTCCAATTCGCCCGTCAGCGCCACGCTTGGCTTTGCATGGGAGGCGATCATGATGGAAGATGCGGTGCGTACCCCTGCCATGACGGCTCCCGTCGCGCTCTACCTGCTGCTAGTCTCGATCTCTGAGAGCCATATCCGCGCTCCTGCGGAGCTGAAGTCCGCATCGGCACACCTCGACGAGGGCATCGTGGCCACAGAGCAGCACGTGGTGCCCTCGGCGTTCGCGACGGTTAGCCCAATTGTGAAGCGCCGCTTCGCTGCAGAGGCCTTGAAGACGCTGCTAGGAGAGGTGAAGGGATGCGGCCGTCTCGCAAAGGCTCTGCGTTCCGCCAGGCTCTACGACTGGAGCCGCGACGCTGCGCTGTGTGAGGCGATGCTAGACGACCGACAGCTCTTGCGGGCTGACGTGGCAAATATGGTGGATCGTTTTGACAGCACCGCTGAGGTGAAGTCGCTGCTGCAGTCGCTGATGAGTGGGACGGACAGCGCCATCAAGGCACACGTCAGCCACGTCTTTCAGCTCGCTGGCACGGCGAGTAAGAGTCACCAGCTGGTGGACTGGGACGCCGCCATGTCCGCCGTGGACTGGCCACACTGCTGGCGCGAGCATGCGCGCGAACTGCTTTCCGACCCTGCAACGTTGGAGGCGGTGTACCGCCTGCTCAAGAACGCGACTGGCGCAAAGCACGCCACGAAGCGGCTCTTTCGTGACGAGTACGCGGCTGAGGTGGAGGCAGCTCTGCAGCGACGCAAGGAACGCGCAGGGACACGCAAGGTCAGGGTCGAGCAGCTGGTCCGGAACCTCACGTCGTATGAGCAGGTAGAGAACACGCTTGCCGTGCTTCGTGAAGCGGGTGTGTCGCTGCAGGAGCTCGAATGTGCCGAGCTAGCCACTATGGGGCAGCACACAGTGCGCCGCCCGCAGGTGGACAATGGGGTGCTCGACCTCCTTTTGGAGGCCATTCGTCAGCGCCATCCATCGTGGGCAAAGTCAGGCGTTCTCCCAGCAGTCGCCTCTGAGGTGGCCAAGTCGCCGGTGTGGTACTTGGAGTGCATGACGCGTGTATACATTCGCCTTTCCTACGTCCCGCAGGCGGCAGCGGCTCTAATGGCGCAGCGCACGCGTCGCCGTATCGGCCCTGTCGGGACGGAGCCGACTCAGTTTAACGTGCCTACGGAGATGGGTATGGTGGAGCAGTACGACAATTTACAGTACAAGCGGTACGACTGGCAAGGCTGGTATCAGCGCATGGTGGACGTTCACAACCGCAACGTCTCCGTCAAGTGCCGCCTCGACGATTTGAAGCGGCTGGACGCCTACGGAAACCCGTTCGTGGAGATGCAAACGGAAAGGCGCCTGCGCATTCTCGCTGATCATCGCGTTGGCATGGGCGTGCTGAAGCTCGATAGTGACAAGTATGAGGATCAGCTCGACAATATAACCTACGGCTCGACGAAGTTGTCTGAACTGCTGGCGGACGCTCGCAAGGCGCAGCTAGGCAAGGAGTACTGGCCCTCGGTCGAGGTGAAGGTGCGCCGTCCGTCTGGGCAGAGCAAGACGTACTACTCCGTTCTCGATGATGCCCGCATCGAGTCAAAGAGCAAGGAGCTCTACGCGAAATACCGCGAGGCCAAGAAGCGAAGCCTCTTCGTGACGCCGATGGACATTTGGTTGGATGTGAAGGGTATGCAGGTGCGCAAGGCGGCGGAGACGGCAGACGCGCAAGGCTACACCGTCGACTCCCTGCACGACACGATGGACGACGACAGCAACGGCAAAGACTGACGCAGTTCACCCACGAAGCAGACGAGGCGCGGCAGCGTTCAACTGTATGTACGAGAGTACGTGCTTCATCTTTTTTTTATATGAGTGCCTCTACGCATGCGCATGTTGGTGTGCATTTCACCGCGCGTGACTGTTGACATCGGTGAGGACTGATGGAGGGTGGGTCGGGGAGGGTAGGGGCTGTGTCTCATGCGTTGGGATCCACCGGGAGCTCCCTAGAAAAGGAGAGAGAGCAAAGCACAGGGAGGGAGACGCGTGCACATTGTACCTGCGAAACGTCCTCAAGAGCCAGCAACCACACGCACGCGCACGCGTGCGTGTGTGTGTGTGTGCGGAGTCGCAGGAGGGGCCGCATGCGAAGCGACGACAAAAAAGATGAGAGAAGCCGCGTGCCGCTGTCTGTGTCCGTGTCTGTGTATGTGGGAGAGAATAAGGCTCAGTCTCCGGCCTCCTCGTCTTCCTCCCCTCCGGCGTCGTCCGCGTTCTTTTGCTCTGCCGCGCCGGCGAGGACACGGATAATATGCATCGCGGCGTACAAGAGAAGGGCGGGCGGCAGCGGATGGGTGGTGGTGGTGATACAAGTCCTGCCTCACGCCGCGTCTCCCCAGCAAAGGGCCGTGAGAACTTTGATCGCCTCCTCTACTGCGGCAGCCGCAGCCTCTTCTCCCCCGTTCATGGACCCTGCCGTC
Source organism: Leishmania mexicana MHOM/GT/2001/U1103 (assembly GCF_000234665.1). Classification (NCBI taxonomy): domain Eukaryota; phylum Euglenozoa; class Kinetoplastea; order Trypanosomatida; family Trypanosomatidae; genus Leishmania; species Leishmania mexicana. The sequence goes on from NC_018331.1 coordinate 238,649, forward strand.
TCTCTTTTTCGCGACGGAGGTCCGCCATGTTTCGCCTTTCTGCATCCGCCTTGCTGCTTGATGGATAGTGCATGGCATGTCTGTAGGTATGTGCCGGTGCTGGTGGTGCTGCGGAGCATCTCTCATTATCTCTTGTTCTCCCTCTCTTCACCTGACCTTGCTTTATGTCGCGAGCGCGGCTCGTGGACGTTTTGCGACGTATCGTGGCTGCGCCTCCTACCTCCCTTTCCTTCCGCGCCTGGAACCACCGTTATCATCTCGACACGCGCACGACACATGCAGAGAGATGAAAGAAGGTTACAGTATTCACTAACGTCCACAATGGTTCTCCGCCCTTCCCCACATACGAAGATACACTCTCTCTCACACATACACACACTTCTTCACATCCACGCACACGAGGGCAGACGAGTCGCTCTCTGCACGGTCAGGCTCTAGCGCAGGGACCAGCAACCGCAGCAGCTCGCCCCCCCCCCCTCCTTTTTTTTTCGGTCTTTACAGCCGACGCTTTTAGCAACAAAAGACGACCCTCTCTGCTGCACGTTGACTACAAAGTCGGTCATCGCGGCTGTGTGTGCGTGTGGCATCTTGCTCTCTTCGCCGAATCGGCCCACCGCATTGTTTGCGCCGCCTTTTTTTCTTCTCCCTTCGAACGTTGCAGGGCGTGCTGGAGCGAGCGTCTCTCTTCCGCTCGGCGTGGCACGCGCTGTACGGCGCGGAGACGACAGCACTGACGCGTGTATGGTTATTATATCCTTGCGCCATGCTTTCCGCTTCATCTTCCAGCACTGAACTGGAGACTGCCGACGACGCTCCCGTCGAACACGCCACACTTGCCTACGAGCGAGTGAGGCGTGAACATGCGCTCCAGCGCTACTTAAAGGCCCGAGAGGCGTACGAAGTCGCGTGCATCGCACGCGACCGTCGCCAGCTTGTCGTGCAGTCACACAACCACACGCTACGGCTACTGGAGCGGGTCGTTGGAGATGTAAAGGCTGTTGTCGATGCAACTCTGAAAGAAGGGTTCTCGGTGCGAGAGTCCACAGTCACAGCTGCTGAGATGCTGCTCGCTTCTTCTTGCTACAAGAGGGCTGAGCGAGGTCTTGTGAGTTTGTTGGTGCAGGAGAGACGGCAACATGAAGTGTCACAGGTCGCTACCCCGCCGCCAACGGAGACGTCTCTTATACCGCAAGTGTTTTCGTCCAGCTCGCGGGCTGACAAGCCAGTGGTATCGTCGTCAGAAAAACACATGCTGCGTCCGCTGCTTCTCCTGTGTGAGTGGCGGCTTGACTACGCAACTCTGCTGTGCCGCCAACGCTTGCCGCTGTTTTCAGAGTTGGCGCGTGCCCAGCGACTGGTGTACAACTCTAGTGAGGGCGCTAGAGAGGCACGTAGGCGCGTGGGCGCGCCGACGCCATCTGTCGTTCAACAGTGTCGGGTGCAAGTTTCGGAAGCCAGGGCCTCGCTTGCTAAGGCGAGAACGTCTCAAGAGTCGCTCAAGGATCGCCTTCATCAACTACATGAAATGTTGCTCCGAAGCGCACCTGTTCACGCCGAGAGCGGTGTCTTCGTGGATGCTGATGTTGCAGAGGAAATTCAAGCACAAGTTCGGCGAGAGATGGCCGTCGGCCGCGTTACGCTGCTGCGTATTCTGTGCGAGAATTTGAGTGGCGCCTTTGACGAGAGAGGGCGACTGACGACTCGCTGAAGGGCCTTCTTTTCGCTGCGTTCCGTGGGAGCACATAGTTGCTTTTTTCTTCTCGCCGGACTGCGCTGATGGCCGTGACAGCGACCCGACCAGCGCACAGGTGTGTTTCTTTTCCGTTCCCCTTCCCCCCCCCCTCCATCACCACCGACTGCGCGTGGGTGCACTTCGTGGTCGCATCGGGTTCGCATGCGACATACACGGCTGCTGCCCCCATGTCCCTCTACTCCCGTGCTCCACTGAAACGAAACGCTAAGAAAGTGACGAAGCTAATCAGAGCAGGTGCGCCATCACCCCACCCCCACCCGCCGTCTCCGCGGCGACACCACGAAGGCATATACTGAACGTCATGTGCACTGTGTCTCCTCGTTGTGTCTTGCAGCTGGCGCTTCTGCGCACTCTCCGGCCGTACACTCTCCCGAGATGTTTCTCCGGTTTACTCTCCTAGACGCCGAAGGTGAACACCGATGCGTTTCTGGCGGTACCGTTTTCCTCTGTGTGTTCACCATTCTTTGTCTTTCGGATCTCCTCGCTCCTTTGCGGTGCTGTGTGCCCCACCATTACGACACTCCTCCGTCACCTCCCAACCGTCACTGGCGCTCCCTGACACACGCACATGTCCACCATCAGCCACCTGCAGAAGTGCTCCTTTCTTGCTGGCAAACGCCTCCTCGTAGCATCCCATTTCTCAACACCCACCAGACTTATCTCGAACGGCAAAATGAAGGTCGAGCTGACAATGCAGTACCTGGACGAGTGGATGCTCCGCTGGCGCAAATTCCAGACGGAGAGCGACTGGCGGATTGAGAAGAACCGCCAGTGGTGGCGGCAGGCAAACATTGTGACTGCCGGTGCGGTGATGGGCAGCCTTGTTATGTACACCGCCGGCACTGCGACCATCCGCCGCCAGTTCGGCGCCCCTCACTTTTTCGACGTCGGTGTGGACGCTAAGATCAAGGAAGCCATCTGCGATACCATAACGAGCCGCTGGCGCTACACCCCACAGGGGTACGGACGTCTGATGGTGGTGGGGCTGCCCACCTTCTTCGTCTTCGCTATTTCCGAGCACATCCAGGAGCGCAGGCGCCTCCGCGCCTACGTGAGGCAGAATACCGTGTTTGGCGAGCAGGCGCGCCGCCTTGTGCAGAATGGCAAAATCGAGGAATACCTCGCGGTAGACATCAAGGCCTCGCTCCCTCAGAACCAGACGCAGCTTTACGCGTAAGCTTGAGTGGGAGGCGCTGACAGACTCGGCGACAGTGGTGAACAAGAGGAAGCAACACTGTGGGGAGCGAAATAAGGGGCAGATCAGCACCGCACATGTGACTCCAGGGTTTTGAATCATCATGGGCGTCTCTGCGCATCACTGTGCGCTGGGGGCCGCCATGGCTGTTGAACAGCCTCTCCCCTCCACGGTGCATACCTGTCTGTGCATGCCCTCAGCATTTTTGTTCCCTCACCTACCCACCCACCCACGCGCGCACACACACACACACACAGACCGCCGCTTCAAAAGGTATCGCAGTTCCCGTTGCGCGCACATGCTCACATGCGCGCGCGCTAATATTTCGAGCACCGAATGTGCGCCATTCCCACTCCTTTCCAGAGTCCGCACTGTTGCCGAGTATGTGTGTGTTCTGTTGTTGGAAGATGTCGCTCCCCTCCCCGTTGTTCTCTTTTCTTCCCTCTTATAGCGTAGTAGTAGTTTGGCAGGTAAGCTGGATGATGACGCGCGTGCTCCTCCCCTCCCGCGGCTTCCGCCCACCGCGCCTGAGCAGTTGCGCAACGGAACATGAATACATTTATAAGCACGAGTTGTTCACGGACGTCTGTTTTATTCTGCCAGACACCATCCCCCACACCTCCTTTAAGCGGCGAAGGGGAAAAAACAAGAATAACTATGAAAACAAAAACCACATCGAAGAATCACCGAAAATGGCCGGCGACAAAGACGGCCTCAAGCGCGCGTCAGCGGCGCGCCGTAAGCGCAGAGCGCCACAGAGAGAAAAAAAGCGTGAGAGCCAAGGGCCGGGGCTGCTCGGCTGCTTGAGCAACTCGAAGGCAGAGGACAACACCACTTCTGAAACTTGCCACTCTGAGCATGTCCAAAGGCGGGGTTGCCTGCGCGCCTCCGTGTCGGCCGACGCGGCAAGGCACATGCTGAGGTCCTACGCGGCTTCACCGTGTACCGCAGCACGATGTTGATTTTTATTTGCGCGCTGGGTCCCCAACATCTGCGATGCCTGTGGTATCCTTTTTTTTTGGCCTATATAATCTCTCCCCGTCGCACCCCACGTTCACTTCTTCCCTGGCTTCTTTTTCTGTTACATCTCCCGTCGATAACATCCCTGTGCATACACGCGTATACACGGATGCGTTACCACACGCATGCACGCACGACAACCTTCCGCCACGTGTAAACGTTGCATGCATGTGTATGCACACGTCGTAGGAAAAGCAACAAGCAACCATAAAAAAACGAGGAACGAGCGAACGGACATACGAGCAGCAACAACCAGGTCGAGCATGAAAGCACACGACCATCGTACGCCGCACGACATACGGAGGCTTGCAGAGGCAAAGGAAGTTTTCTTTTTCTTTCTTCGCGTATGCTGCAGCTGATCTCCTCCCCCTCGTCCTCGGTTTCTCGCTGTGCTGGTGTCTCTTTCCTATTATAGCTTACGTTCTTCACGTATATATATATATATGTATATATATTATGAACACCGTCACAGCCATCGTCGTCGTCGGCTCTCTCTCTCTCTCTATCTGTGTGTGTGTGTGTCCCATTCTGTCGTTTTCCTTGGACTGGGCGGATCTGCGTGCAGGGGTGTATTTTCTGGGGTTGTGTGTCCCTCTCTCTCTTTTTGTTTCGGTGTGGGACTTGCTTCTCCTTCTCCCCAGCGCCACATCGCTCTTGTGCATATCCTTGACGGATGCGTGCGTGCTCGCGCTTGCCGGGTTTCCTGTTTTGCTAAGTGTGCATAGGTCTATAAAGTGTGTGATTCACCTATTCCTTTCTCAGTCCGTCTCGCTTCTTCTTCCTTCGCTTCTTCCCCCCCCCCCAAGTTGGATGCGGGCGCCGTTTTGATCGTGTCCTCCGCTCCGTTGTCTCGTCCCACCTGCTTCTTTGTGTTGCGTCGGCGTTCTACTCTGCGTGTCGTTCCCCTGTTCTCTCTCCCCTCTCTCTCTTTCTCTGTGTCCTTTGTTATCCGCTCCCTTAGAGCCGTTCTCTGTCTCTCTTTTTTTCTACGTTGTTTGATGCTCATGCAACAAACCCACGCCCACCGCGACGACGCCCAGCCAACCACAGTCGCCGTTGTGTTGCCTTTCGCGCGTCTCTCTTCCTAGCCGTCTGTCACGGACTCCAGGCAGTGTTTCTTGTCTCCAGACCAGTGCTGTCCTCACTGCCCTCTCTGTTTAGCGCTGTCTCTCTCAAGGGCAGACCCGCGTGCCAGACGGGTTGTGCAGTGCCGCGTTTCATGCGTTAGAGGCGCGCATCGTCTTCGTCTTCACCAATCCGCCTGCGCCCACCTCGTTCAAGCTTGGCCCTCCCTTCTTGATACGTAGAAGATCTGAAGGGGAGACGTTGTGTGGAGGGAAGAACGCGAAGAACGTCCGTTGTTGCCAAGACTGTTCCGCTTTCTCTCTATCTTTTGGGGCAGCTCCGCGTGGCAGCAGTTCCGCGTTTGGGCGGACCGATAACAACACAGACGACGACGAAAAGGAGAACAGGAAAACGACCCTTTTTCCGGACACGCGGAGGGACACGCGGATACAGCATTACTCATCTACGCAGAGGGCGTGAGATCTAGTGTGCAGGCAAGCAGGCGTAGACGTCAAGGGAGAGAAAGCTGGGGCGCATACATATACACGAGCAGAAACAGAGAGCAACGCTCTGGTGCGCCCACGCAACACCGACAACGGAAAAAAAAACAGGCATAAGTGTCAGCCACGAAAACGCACGCACACACATACACTCACCGACGAGCTCAACCGCTATTTTTTTTTTGAGTGAGGTGGTGTGTGGGTGTGTGGGCGGGGGTGAAGATTTTGTGCTCTCTGTTTCTATTCCTGCTCGTCCGCCATCTCGCCTGCTTTCTTTCCCTTCACGACCTCTTTCTCTATTTTCTTTTCAGTGGCTGGGTAATTTTTCGCATAATAGAAATATATATATATGTGTGGCAAAGGTGCGGGCCCACTTCTGTCGCCCTCGCTCTCACTCTTTCTAGCTTCTGCACTGTTGTTGTTGGCTGCAAAGTGCTGTTTGCTGCGAAGGGGCCGACCGGCGTCTTGCACCTCTCTTCCCTTCCCCCTCACCTCCTCCTCTCGCGTACATCTACGAATCTCTCTGCCTTCCAGTGGGCGTGCGGCGGTCGCATCCAGACACCTCGCCGTCACACCTCCAGCAGCCGTGCTCTTAAGCGCTTCCTCGTGTGCTTGAATTATTCTCTCTCTCAACATTGTGTGTGCTTGCGTTGGCGGGGATCGTACGGCGGATGCGGTGCGTGTGCTCCGACCCCTACACCATGTTTTTTTCCTCCCGCCATCGTTACAGGAGGCTGCTGCAGCGTGGCCTGCTCAGCGTATGCGCGTTGGCGCTACTCGTTTCTGTGGTGTTCACCTATGCCTCCGCCCCTGTGTACGACGCGAGCAACGTGAAGATCATCGTGGAAAACACGTTTGATTCCACTCTGCGCAGCTCTCACATTCAAGTGTGCGAGGCCAAGGGAGGTGTTCTGGTGCAAGACGTATCGGACGCCATTCACGAGGAGCTGGTGAACAAAATGACGGCGGCGGGTGCATTTAGCTACTGTGGCTACCTGGGAGGCTCGACGCTTCTGTCCTCCTCCGAGTGCACAACGTCCAAGGGAACGCTGAGCTGCATTTGGTATTGGGACCAAGGGCGGTACAGCGGTATAGAGAACGCCTATGCCTTTTACAAAGGCAACTACTTCCCTGCCTCGGGTAGCAACGGTGGCTTGGCCGGTGCGGGCATGCTCAGCACGGACTCGAGTAACCACTGGACAAAAAAGAATGGAGTGCAGGCATACCCGGGAAAGAAGCGCCAGCGCTACGCGATGCTGATCCTTCCCCAAACGTCTTCAACGGCAGGTTGGATGGACAGTAGTGAAACCTCGTTTTCGTACGGTGATGCCCCGACGAACCGCTACTATGCCATGTGCCTCGTCGAGCCGGCAACAACGACCACGACGACCACCACGACAACGACGACGACCACCACGACGACGACGACCACCACCACCACAACGGCCACACCACCCACGACGGCAATGCCTGTGATTACCACAACTACAACCAAGACGCCTTCCACTACCACGACGCTGCCACCCACCACGAGCACGACCAGCGAACCGACGGCACAGGAGGAGAGCGACCAGAATGTGACCATGTGGGTCGGTATGTCGATCTTCCTTGTACTGGTGGCTGCCCTAGTTTTTGCCCTCATCGTGGGCAGAGCGCGGCGGAAGGGCTGGTGTTGCTTTGCGGCCAAGGAGCCTGCGGCCGCGGCGTCAGTGACCTCGGGCAAGTTGGTTGCCCCAGCGGCGTCGTTGAACGAAAAGCCACGCATGTCGCGGCGCACCAGCCTCGCGTCAAAGTCGTCCTTCCGCTCGAACGACAGTAGCAGTGAGACCGTACGCTCCTTTCACGTCGCCTCACCCAACAAGGATCGTTCCGGGCGCCGGTCGATTCTCCGAAACGATGACGAACATATGGAGGACTCTCCACAGCGCCACAACTCCTGTTCTGGCGCCTGCAGCCAACACCTGGCGACTGAGGAGCTTGGCCCTATTGCACCGGTGGAGATGACGCCTTCCCGATACTCGGAGCAGCTCACGGTTTCGACTCTGCCAGTGGAGCTAGCCCAACCGCCCCTCTATAGCGAGCCGCTGATGCAACAATCGTTGTGGAACTCGCGGTCGTCTGAGCACCCAGACGAGCGCACCACGGATACCCCGCGGCCACGACTGCGCCGCACCTCGAGCGTGATCTTCATTGACTAGGCGAAACACTTGCGAGCACAAACGATAATGTGAAATGTCGCCGTTGCGGGAAAGTTGGTGAGGTGAAGGGAACTAACAATGCGTGGCAAGTCGAAGGGAGGAGGGGCTACGCGACGGAAAAAAAGGTGCGTTTTTACTTTCTGATGTGTGTTCGAGAGCACGCAAGTGTATTCTTCCGATTGCTTGACGAACACACGAAGATAGACAGCCTCCCTTCTCCCTCCCCTACCGACACACACACACACACATAATGTCTCCCTGTGCTGTGATCGGTCCTTTCTTGTCTTGTCAGCTTCCTTACTCTAGTTCTTTCGTGTGTGTGTGTGTGTGCGTGTGCGTGTGCGTTTTCACGTCCTTGCTGTATTCGGGTGTTGCGGCGTGTGCCTGTCCTTTTCTTGGGGCGGTTTTCCCTTGGGTCTCTGGATGCATGTGCACAGTGCGGCCCCTTCAGGCTACCGTTCCTATCTCTTCCTTATTTTGTTTCTTTTTGGGCTCTCCTCCTTCCTCACCGGTGTCTGCTTTTTTTTGTGTGTGGCTGTTTTGTTTCTTCTGATCCTCGCGGGTGCGTGAGCTTTATGTGTATCATATGGTGGGCCGTCGCGAGTGTCCGCCTATAGCTGCGGCTCCCATGCGCCGTCCTTGGTGCTCTCATCTCTTTGTTATTGCTTGTACATGTGATCACCCGGGCGCCGAATCTACTTCCTAGGCCTTCCTTTTCTGCTGTTCATGTCTCGCTGTCGGGCGCTTGCTGCAGTGATCCTCCTCCTATGTGCCCGGCTTGTCGACGTTCATGCCCTCTTTGTCTTCGTCTCTCCCTCTCTCCCTCTCTCCCCTCCCCCTCTTGCTTCTCTGAATTTCGTTGTGTTTCATGTACATTCTACACCCGCCCTCTGCCTTTCCTCCTCTTTTCCGTCGATTTCTTCATATGAAGGAAGCTTGGCGTGGTCGATATCGTGCTTGGCACGCACACACACGGTAGCCACACACGTAAAAGTAAGAATACATGGCAGGAACCTTGTCCGAGTACGAATGGTATTCAACGTCGAACAGGACGCACGAAGGCTCACTCCGACTCGGCGAAAGGAAAAGACGAAGACCAGGTGCGCGGACGGAGCTGTAAGCTGCATGATTGATGGCACGCTGCTCCTGCTCATCCTGGGTCTTGGGATTTGCACAAAGAGAGAGAGTGCAAGGGTGCAACAGGCAGCCTGGGCTAGCATGGGTGCCCATGAACTCCTTGGTTGTGCTGACCTCACTCTCTTATGAGCCTCTGCCACGCTTTCTCAATGAAGGTGTGCTCTGCTCTACAGCTGGGACTCGAATCGACCTCGAACTTTCGCTGCTCTCTCACTCTCTCCCGCGACGTGTGCCCCGCGTGCGTTTCTGCTCCTTTTCACATCCATCTGCGCGCCACATGTAAACACGTACACATACGGCACCAGCTGTGCCTCTTCTCCTGGTTGGCACGGCCGCTCGTTTTCTCCCTCTGTCCTCACTTGACAGCGTCGTCCTGCGCATCACAACCGCATACCGTGTGGTCGTGGTACGCACCGACGTACGCAGCGTCTCTTTGCCCTTCTGTGCCCTGCTGCTCATTTGTGGTTTGGGGGAAGGAGGGGGGGGGCATCGGTGTCATTCTGCATCCGCCGTGCGGATCGACGGGATTCGAATACTTCCGAACACATGCGCAACGTTTTTCTTTTCGTCGCGTAAAGAAAAAAGGAAAGGGCGGCGCAGGACATTTCGCCATGACAGTGTCATGCACCCGCGCCCACGCGGCAAGAGTAGCGCTTTGGCAGCTCCTTGTATGGTCTCATCCAAAAAAGGTGCAGAGGCGGTAGGCGTTTCTACCCCGGGCAACGCGCGTGGCAACAGCAGCTTCCGAGTGCAGCAGTCGCGAAAGCCAGAAGTGCAAGAGCAGTCATGTGTACGTATTAGACTTGTAAGACGGTCTTTCCGCCTCCCCCTCAGATTTGGAGCGCGGCAGCACGGCTGTGTGGTGTGCCTCGTTTTCGTTCTGCTCTACTTCACGGCGCTGGCACGTGCCACGGGAGCTGATGTACCACATCCACAGGGCCAGCGCCTTTACGTTCCCGGCCTACCGTTTTGCGGCAAAACGCGCCGTTATGCAGCGACGCGAAACCCTCGACGCCATGCTTTAACCTCCTCACATGTTTGTGGAGGTGCACAAGAGGCTCAAAGGAATCATGACGTCGCACATACACTCGCGAATGCTTCGCATGCCTCCGTGGATCAACGGCCTACTCCGGAGGATGCCCCATCGTCTCGCTAGCTCTGCACTGTGTGTGGTGCTGCCACCAGGGACGGTTCAGTGGAGACGGAAATCGGCTCCCCTTTCACCGAGGCAACCTCCACCGAACACATCCCCACAGCCAGCGAGCTAGAAAGGCGCCGGACTGGCTGCCGCGATGCCGAACCTGTGGCCGATGCTGGACGGCTACCAGGCCTTCACAGACAGGAAGTGCGAGCCGCGCGTTTTGATGATCCGTCCCATGGCCAACGGCATCCCCCGTTTTGGGCAGAGAGCGACCGCCTCGACGGAAGTAACGGAACTCTCTCTTCCAGCAGCTTCAGCCTCCGTTGGCTCGTAGAGGTCTCCAAGATCACAACCACAAAATGGCCTTCTCCACCTCATAGCACGAATGTGGGTCTGTTGGTCGACATCCCGATTGCTGCTGTCGTGGTCCTTGGCGTCGCCGTTGTTCTTGGCTCTCTGTTCTCGCGCGCCAGCATGTACTGTTGTTACTTTGGCGCAGCGGCGGAAATCGAGGACTCCCACTCAGTCGCCACATCGCGCGCATTGCCGTGGCGCTCAACAGCCGCTTGTGCCACATCCTTCGATACGTTCTCCTGGATTTCCGACTCTTTATTTCGCGCTGTTGGAATCGCCATGAATATGACGTGTTCACTGCACCGCATTCGACTATACGGATACTCGATGTTGCGTAGTCTCCAGCAGTGGCGGCAGCTGCTCGTCCTTAGGTCTCCTCTTCGCCATCTCAAACGGTGCGTGAGCGGCGCGGCTAGGTTAACGGGGTGCGCCGAGGGGCAGCCACGGACTTCCTCTTTGGCAGCGCCGGTAGGCTAGTTGATGAGTCTCCCTCGCGCCCTCTTCAATTGCCTCTCTTTGTCTCCTCTTCCTCGGTGTGTTCTTGCCTTACGTTGACGCTGCCCATTGTACCCTTCACACATCCCTCTTCCTTCTCGTTATCCTGCTGCATCTTTTCCTGTTGTGCTCGTATGTGTGTGTGTGTGTGTGCATCTCCCCTGATGACGAGGGTGGCGGTGGTGTACCTCATCGCCTGGTTTCACGAGGTCTTGGACCCCGCTCGGTATGGAAGCCAAGCAGTCCCCTCTCCCCCTACCCCCATCCCCTGCCAAATACCGAACCCCGCTTCTGGTGGTGACAGTCAGGCAGCAGTTTCGTGAGGAAGTCAGAGCGATGTACTGCCACTGATATTGGCGGTCAGGGCCTGGAGGGCATTGTATCGGAGTGATCCGCTACAGCGAACAGGCCTGCGCAATCCATATGATTAGACAGGGTGTCCACGCGACTCCGACGTACATGTTACCCGGGCCCTCCGGCTGCCCTGCTGGTGTGGAGAGGAGCCTGCGTGCCACCCCGAGAGCGATGCACTAACTGGAGACCGACATGATTGTAGGAGCGGCTTTGGGGACGACCTGCGAGGCAGTCGTGGTGGGTAGCGTTCGAGGTCGAGGCATCGCGCAGATGACCGAGTTGGTGCAGTGCGGTAACACGTGTGTGTCTGCGGCCGCTTTGCGCCACGCGATGGACCCCTGTGGAGCGGGGCGAGGGTGGGCTTTGGGGGACGGGGTGGAGCTCATGCTGTATGGCAAGCATCGGACCCACGTTGAAAGGGATGTTGTGTTTGCCCCCCTCTGTTGCGTCTGTGGAGAGTCTGGAAGTGCGCTGAGGGACCCTTCTACCGGTGATGCACACGCTCACACACGCGCATCGATCAATGGACGGCAAGCAAGTCTGTAACCCGCTCCTTTTTTCTTTTGCCAGAGAAACCCACCGACTCAGCGGCGTCCGCCCGCTAGGGTGTGGAGCGGCGGATAACATAAATGTTGCACATTGTATCCCGTGCGAGGCAAAGGCGGTGAGGCGGTGACTCGCGGGGGACGCCGGAAGCGGGTGCATAGGACATCGGTACGTTCTTTTTGGGCGTTGTTGGCACTCACGACAGCTCATGCAGTGAATACTCCTCTTCCTACACTTCCCTGTCGCCCGCCACCTCTCTCCCATTTTCCGTCCCTCAACTGCGCATTGGACACATCGTCATCACGACCGCAGCGCGCACCAAACACACGTCCATACGTTAACACCCAAGCTCCGATTACTGCCACGCAAGCCTTTCCGAAGACTGATTGACCCCTCTCATCCGTAAACTCTCTCAGCCCCGTGCACCGTCACAAACATCCACGCCTCCGCTTCAGCAGGCACACACATTCCGTTCACGGAACTAGTCCGACTAATCTCCCGTGCTCCGGATACACGCACCATCATGGCGAGCAAGGAAACAAACCCTCTGAATGACCGGTATCGTGAGCCCTCTAGCAATCAGGGTCACGGGGATCGGCTCGATCGACGCGCCGAGTTCGAAATGGGAGTAGCGCAGGGATACGACGCGAAAGATGTGAGACGGGTACAGGACGTCTCGTCGGCTGAGTCGTCTGACCCATACGACTTCTCGCGGTGCGATCCGAAGCGCCAGATCGAGCTGCAGGACAAGATCCGCGCTGATCGCGTGGCTCGCCGCCTCGTCCCCGCGAATGTGTTCCAGAAGTACTTCAACTACGTCGTGCCCTACGGCGGTCTGGTTTCCACCGGCCTCAACCTGGCCAGCTCCTCCATTGGTGCGGGCATCATTGCGCTACCCTACGCCTTCAACGCCTCTGGTCTTGTTATGGCCATCATCTATATGGTCATGATTGCCTACCTCACCATCTACTCCTACTACCTGCTGGGGCAGACGGGCGCGAAGACTGGCCTGCGCAACTACGAGCAGATCGTGCGCACGCTCATGGGCCCCGGCGCGGACTACTTCCTCGCCTTCTGCATGTGGTTTCTCAGCTTTGGCGCGGAGGTGTCGTACGTCATCTCCGTGAAGGATGTGCTAACGGCCTTCCTCGAGGACGCGGACAGCACGCCGGCGTTCCTGCTGAACATCTGGGGCCAGCGCCTTCTCACGTTCGTCGTGTGGTTCGTGGCCATGCTGCCGCTGTGCCTGCCGAAGGAGATCAACACGCTGCGCTACTTCTCCTGCGTCGCGATTGTGTTCATAGTGTACTTTGTGATTGCAATGGTAGTGCACAGCGCACAGAACGGCCTGCGCGCCGATCCGCAGCCGGAGATCCGGATGTTCACGACGGGCAACACCGCCGTTTCCGGGATGTCTACGTTCATTTTCGCCTTCCTATCGCAGCTCAACGCGTATGAATGTTTTGAGGAGATGCACAACCCCACACCGCTGCGCCTCACGCTGGGCGCCACCATCTCTGTGAGTATTGTGTTTGTGCTGTACTTCCTCTCCGGCCTCTTTGGGTACCTGGACTTCGGCACCGAGATGACCGGGTCCGCGCTGAAGAAGTACAGGCCGGTGAAGGACGTCATGATGGGCATCGGCTACGGTGGTATTCTGTTCAAGCTGTGCGTTGGCTACGGTCTGCACATGATCCCTGTTCGTGATGCCATCTACCACTGCGTCCGCGTGGACGTGCACACGTTTCCGTGGTGGAAGAACGCGTGCGTGTGTGCCCTCATGGCGTGGCTGTCGCTGGTGGCTGGCCTGTTCATCCCGAGCATCAACGTCGTCTTCGGCCTCGTTGGCGGCTTCTCTGGCGGCTTCATTGGTTTCATCTACCCCTCCTTCATGGTGATGTACGCCGGCAACTGGTCGCTGTCGTCGGTCGGGTGGTTCCACTACCTGTCCACTTACTTTTTGCTGATTGTCGGTGTTGTGGGCGTCGTGTGGGGCACGGCCAGCGCCATCTATGGCGAACTTTGAATGCTTTTTTTTGTTGTTTTAAGGAAAAACGACTAATGGAGGGAAACCGTTAACGCTATGTAGTAAAAAAGGCGGTGGGGAGAGTAGTGCGCCATGCCCTCTCATCGATTGCCGGCCGAGATGGTGGTTGTGGTTGTGTGCGTGTGTGTGTCTCTCTTCCTTCTTTGTTGCGTCGTGCCATGAGTTTGACCTCGGCTACCTTAGTTGTTCTCGTCCTCCGTGTTTGCTTTGTTTCCTTTTATTTTTTTTTTTACGTTCTTCTGGGCTCTCTAGGTGCTGCAGGGAGAGTCTCACAACCCTTTTTTTTTACCGCCCAAAAGATGTCTACATGGGCCCTCCCACCCACCCAGGCACCTCCCTCGGTGTCTTCTGCTAGACGTGCGCGAGGCTGGTGCGTGCACGCGTGCGGTTTTTGGGTGGTCTCCGCTTCGTTTTCTTTTTTTTTCACTTTTTTTCTTACTTTTCGTTGTTGTGGACGAAGAAACTCCTTCTTGTATTGTGCTGCTTTTTCTATGTTCTCTCTCTCTTACTGCCATCCACCTGGATGGGGGAGGCCCGAAGCATCACAAGCATACTATACATCCAAAAAAAACAAGGAAAGCGCGACACCAAGTTTTGTACACTGCCTGAGTGTCGAGCGCTGTACTGGTCTGTTGAGAGTAACAAGTGACGGTGACAACCATCGTGATATTGCAGACCTTATTTCTCCCCTCCCCTCGCCTCCCCCTTCTTTCTGTTTTACTTTTGTGACTGGAGTGGCCACGTCTGTGTTGTCACGGCCGATCGGGCATGTCGCCAGTGGGCGCTGCTCACATCCCTCCTCATCCCTTTTTTTCATTTCGCTCGTTTATTTTTTTTTTCGATGTTTTTCGTTTCGTTTTCTCCGCCTCACATGTTCTGCAGGCGGCGCCTCTGTTCCGTTCTCCTTTAGGCCTCTTTCGCACGCCTTCCTTTTTTTTGTGACTCTCTTTTCCGTGTTTCCTTCCTGGATGATGTCTCGTCTGCCTCCTCGTCTGAGCGCGTGTGCGGGATGGGTGGCGTACGCGTTGCCCATGAAGGTGCTTCCGCCAACATCTTCGACGGAGATGGCGACCTGCATCGACATGGCCCTGCTCAACATCACCGCCTACGGAGTTGGAGAATGCGTGAAAGGCGTGTCGCTCTCTCCCACCAGACCTCCGTCGTGAGGAAATTGACTGTTGTCAGGACACCGTTGTTAAAGACGGTCCAACAGGGTTGTTTTGTGCACGTATCCGTTCATGTTTACGGCTGCACGCAATGTCTCTTCGCACATGTCCCCAGCCGCCGATGTGCGTCCCTGCACACAGGTGCGCACAGACCAGCGTTTTCTTTTTTACAATGAAGCGGTGAACTTCTTGAGGAGCCCCCGTGGGCTATGCGGCGCGCACCTTTCCTCAGACGCGCGAAGCGAGTGGAGACACACCTCCATCGGATGGACTTGTGAGAGTGCGTCAGTGTTGTGTTGGGCGAGATAGGCGCAAGCGAGAGCAGCTGCTGCGGAAGACTTGTTGTTTACTCCTAATCCGCGCTTTCTCCTGTTGCTGCGTCCCATCCAGTCCCCCTGGACGGTATCCGTGAGCCCGTACAAGACGGCGCTGATGTGCGTTACCTTTGACACCATCCACCTGCGCGTACATGCTGCTGTTTTTCTTTTCTAGTATGGAGCCTAAAGGGAGTGAGAACAGAAGGTGAACATGTCGTCGGCTTCAAAACGTTCGTTAAGCTGCGGATGAGAGCGGCATCACCTCTGTGCGTAGGTTTTCGCTCTACAAATTCGATGTCCCACGAAGCCTCGTCAGGTGCTTGTGTGCGCAAATGTTTGCGAGCGCATGTCTTCTCGTCCCTACTGGGGGTGTGTGGTGGATGCCCATGTGGGGGTGGGCTGTATTTATATACATTCATGCGTCTCTCGTAGTATCGCGATGAGAGACGCTCCCTTTTTTTTTTTCGTATTCTGTCCTCTCGTGTGTCGCTTGTGGGAACAGTCTCAATCCTGCGACTTCGACCGCCACGCCCCCCTCCCCTGTTCACCATCCTACCCTCCCCACCCTTCCTCACAACTACCCCTAGCGAACACATCCCCACGCGTCATCCCCCCCTCTTTTTTGTCTTACCTCTCTAATGAAAAGACGCTCGTTTTGCGTGGTTTTTGTTTTCCTGTCACTTCGTACTCTCCTCTTCGACATTTTTTTCGACTTGCTGTTCTATCTTCAACCTCTCCCCTCCCCTCATCCCTGGTGTTACCACCGCCTCCGCGTCCTCCGTTCCGATCGCTTCCTCGTCCATCCTCTCTCAGCTCCCTCTCCCCTCTCTTCTTGTCCCTGTGGTGGTCTCTCTATATAGGCCGCAAATATGTATATACACACACACTCACTTCTTCGAAAACGCCATCCGCCCGCCTCTGTGTTGACTCTCTTTCCTCTTGCCACCTTGTTTGTACATGGATTGCGTAACTTTTTCGTGTTTTTCTTCCGCCTGTTTCGTCACTGCCTTTGGTGTGCGCCATCCAAATGTGAGTGAGTGCCGGTCCTTCCTCTGTTGCTGTGTGCGCTTACGGCTTCGGCCTGTGTGTGTGTGTCTGACGTACACTGAGGAGATGGAGGAAGGCGCGCCGTCGTTCCTCACAACACACCCGGCTCTCGCGCTCAGTGCAGCTATGTTTTCCGGCGTCCCCATCTCTCTCCATCTTCCCACCACCTACGCCTGCTTCGCCTCGTTGTCGCACCTACATGATGCATCGGCTCCTCCTCTCTTGCCCCGTCCGCAGCGTGTGTCCGTGGACCGTGTCATCGCGCAGATGGACAGCGCGATGGTGGAGAGAGGCAGAGAACTCGATGGCAGTGACCGTGCAGAGGCACAACACAAACAAATGGTTGCGTTTCGACTCACACAAGGGTGGCTGGAATGGTGGGAGATTGGTGGATGAGCCTGGCTGCTGCTTTTTTTTACCGAGGCACCCATGGTTTACCGCGTGGGGCGGGGAAGGATGCGATTTGGCGACCGCATGTGACGGGCGGGAGACAAGGCGCCTCATGAACCGAGAGAGAGGACGTGTTGGCAAATGTCTAAGCACAACTGACGATGCCTTCACGTCTCCTCCGCCTCCTCTCCCGTTTAACTCGTGTCGCCGCGGCATCCTCTCCACCCGCGTTCTGCCTCGCTTCGCTTTCGAATCAGATACGGCACTCTCCTCGTGCTCCCATCCGGCGCACAACCACGCGGGGCCTCCCTTCCCGCCTGCCTTGACTTCTTTTTTTGTTTGTGTGTTTTTATTTTTTCTGCTCGCTGTTTCCGCAGTGACTCGTTAACTCCTCGGATGAAGGTCTGCCATGGTCTCTACGACCCACTGACATCCATTCACCAAGTCGCATACGGAGGCGGGCGCAGGACACGGAAGAGCAGATGATTCGTGACGACGGTGTGTTTCCACTTGCCCCCTTCTTTCTCTTACCTAAGTTTACCCGCTCATATCGGTTCCTTTCTTCACGTGTCGCGGATCTTCAGTTGACGGCGCGCATGCAAGAGCGGGAGAGTCTGTGTGCCGACGACTGGCCATTGGCTGCTCTTCTTCTCCTCCTCCTCCGCTGACTCCTCGATTAGCATGCGCGTTTTAGGCTGTGGGTGCGTCACTGAGATCAGCACCTTTTCCCAATCGCGCAGGGCGGGGTGGGCACCTTTATTTTTTTTTCGTGCAAGTGTCGATGATGGGCGCAATCATCGACAAGCACGGCCTGCAGTAGCCTCACAGCGTTTGACGGCGGATAATGGCGCATTGGCATTAGCCTGCTCACCAGACCGTGATGTCACGGCTGCTGTGATGCACAGCGTGTGAGGAACCAGAACAAAAAAGAATTCGTCCGCCCATGACTTGTTTCGACTCCCTTTCTCTCCTTGTGCAGGTTTCCCACGAGCATCTCTAGTAGAGAAAAGGCGTATGTGTAATATACGAAATCACAACAGGGAAGCACGTAGCAGGTGCGCCGCGCATGAGCGCTTCTGCCGTTGCTCCGCTTGGTCACATGCAGTAGACCTGACGCTGTGCTTTGCTCTTCGCGGAGGAGCTGAACGTCTGGTGCGCGCCTCTATTGAGAAGGTGCCTGTGATGAACCTCCTCCGCTTCACAGCTGCACGCCCCCTCCCCTCAGATCAGGCAGTCCGTTCCCGCTTTGGCAGTGTTCGACGCCTTGTTTACCAGTGCTTCCCCTCTCTCTGTCGCGCACCCACTTTCCGACTTCGCTCTGCACCCTTCCCCCTCCGCTCATACGCCCATAAATGCAACCCGGCGTTGTTTGGCCGGTGTGTATCCCGTCACCACTCCTCCATCGCATACGACTTCCACTCGTGCCATGGTGTGCTACGCTTGTGTGTTAGCTAAGTAAGAGGCCTAAGAAAACAGCGCCACGGCAACGGTAGTGTCACAAGGAGCACCCAAGATCATCCACTGCTCCAACCCCCCTACTCCCCTCTGCATACCTCGACAAGTGAGCGCTACGTGAGACATGTCCGTCAACAGAAACCACAACATCAGCCATGCGCCATATTCCCAGAGCGGGCAGGGCCGCTCCATTCCCGACAACATGCCAGAGGACCCGCCGGAGTACGGCGAGGACGGGCTGCACATCCTGAACGATGACTACAGCGAGGAGCACTTGGCGGATGAGGTAGTGGTGGGACCGTTCGACGCGGACGGCAAAACCAAGGGATCCAAGAAGCTGGAGTCCTCCTCGCTCACTGATGACGGAGAGTCGGCAGCTAAAGGGAGCAAGCAGCAGTCGGCCTACAAGGATATCGCACAGCAGATCATTGAGGCAGAGCAGCGCAGCCGTGAGGACCGTGTGTGGCGTCGCCGCCACACCACCAACCCTTTCCTGCGCGTGCTGCAGGTGATCATGCCGTATGGTGGCATCTTTTCCTCAGCCTTCAGCATCGCCAGCTCCACGATCGGTGGCGGCATTATCGGACTCCCTGCAGCATTCCAGATGAGTGGGATGGGGATGGCAATTATCTACTTGATTGTGGTGGTAATCATGGCGGTCTACTCCTTTGTGCTGCTCGCCATTGTGTCGCACAAGACCGGGCTGTACAACTGGGAGATCATCGCGCGTCGCCTGATGGGCCGCGGCTGGGACTACTTCGTCGTCTTTGTCATGTGGGTGCTCTGCTTTGGCGGTGATGTCTCGTACATCATTGCCCTCAAGAGCATCCTCACCGGCTTCCTGAAGAACTCGCCAACTGCATCTGAATACATCAAGTCGGAACCGGGTTACCGCCTCATCACGTCGATGCTGTGGGTGGCCGTGATCCTGCCGATGTGCCTGCCGAAGGAAATTAACTCGCTGCGCATCGTCTCCACAGTGGCCATCCTCTTCGTCGTCTTCTTCACCGTCACCTGCGTCATTCACTCTTCTCGGAGCCTGCATGCACGTGGCATGCGAGACGACCTGGTGACTTTCCAAACCGGCAACACGGCTATCAACGGCTTGTCGGGCCTCATGTTTGCCTTCATTGCGCAGGTGAACGCGCCGGAGATCTCTCGTGAGATGTACAAGTTTTCTGTGCACCGGGTCTTCTTGTCGGCGCTGCTCGGCATGTCGCTCTGCGCGGCTCTGTACTTCCTGACAGGTCTCTTCGGCTACCTCGACTTTGGTCCTGAGGTGAGTGACTCCATCCTGGCCATGTACAACCCCCTGAAGGACCATCTTATGGCCGTCTCGTACATTGGCATGATGCTCAAAATTTGCGTAGGCTTCGCTCTGCACCTGATCCCGTGCCGCGACTGCGTGTACTACATGATTGGCACCGAAGTATCCCAAGTGCCATGGTGGAAGAACGCCATATTGTGCTCCCTGCAAGCTGCTGCGGCTCTCGTCGCCGGCCTCTTCATCCCGCGCATCACCGTTGTCTTTGGTCTTCTGGGTGGCTTCTGCGGTGGCTTTGTCGGCTTCATCTTCCCCTCGCTGTTCATGATGTACTCGGGTGGCTTCTCGACCGCCCGCGTCGGTTGGGGCCACTTCCTCGGCACCTACGCACTGCTGCTGACGGGGGTGGTTGCCGTCGTCTGGGGCACTAGCGCCGCCATCCACGGCGCTGTCGTCTCTTCGTGGTAGGCGTGTCGCGTGCGCGTCCGCGTCGAGCAGCGCGGCACAATATGCTTGCTAAAAAAGGGGCACCGTTACTGAATCAATCGCTTTGTAGAAAGGGCCTCCGCATGCACGAAGAGGCACATCCACGCACATCGCCAGCGTAGAAACGGCACCAGTGACAGCCGTACAGGGGCGATCACAGATAGATATATCAAGCAAGGCCTCTTCTCCATCCATGTTCCTGTCGCCGTGCGCACTCCCCAGATCCTTCCTGGCACGCTTTGTCTGTTTTTGTTTTCGTGTGCTTCCACGCAGCTGGAGCTCCGTCTCCCTGGCACAACGCGCTCGCCCCTGCCTCTGCTCGCTCTCCACCGAGGCTCTGACTGGGCACTCGGGAGAGGCGAAAAGATGAGTGTGGAGGGCACGCACGAGGTGTGCGACGCGTTGCGTTTTTACTGTTGAGAAGAACACGAAGAACAACAGACCTGCCACCGTTTATTTTCCTTCTCGTTTTTTTTTAAGCTGCTCGCGCCATCGATCGGCAGCTGCCATAAATGGAAGCGCGTACGCGCACGACTCAACGATACTCACGTCCCCTCTCCCCTCTCCGATTCAAGTGATGCCCTTTCCATTTCTTCGCTGTTGTTTCTCTGCGAGAGGAAAGAGAAACGATTCTTCTTCCTTTTTTTTCCAGTCTTCGTCTATCTTTTCATTCGTCTTCCTCCTCCCCCCCTCCCCCCTCCCTCCCTTTGTGTGTGTGTGTGCGCGCATGTGTGACGTTGCGTATCCATATCACACGTCTCTATCTATATATATATATATACTGGTAAAGCTTATCTCGTTGTCGTTCTCTCCCTCTCTGCCTACCCTCGAACTCCCTCGCACTATCACGAGCTGAAGCCGTTCATAGGGGATGCTGAGGACACGACTGCGCTTCTTCTTTTTCATGTACGCTTGCCAGTGCGCAAGCGGGGATACCCCTCTTTTGTAAACGCGTGTGTGCGAGCGGATGACTTCTCGAAGCGTAATTTGCTGACATTTTTTTTCTGTTTCACCTGGTGATTCCGACCACCGCACCGTGGTATCTCAGGGCTCAGTGCCTCCTCCGTGGGGATGCCAACCAGCCTGCAGCCTGCCCTCGGGTATTGGTTGCCGATACCTCGTGTCGGCGGACAGGTCTGGGCTGGCGCTGCGCCAAAGAGACTCGCGGTGATGACGATTACGCTGGTACCAGGCCACTACAAATCGTTTTGAAGATTCGACAATTATTTTTATTTGTCTAATATATATCTTGGTCGAGATGCACTGATGCTGAACGTAATCCGTGACCTAGCCTGCACTGTACGCGGTGGCATTGCAATGGACTGAACGCGATGAAACGGAGCTGGGACACTCAGCCCCTTGACAATTCTTCGAAGCAGGTCTGCATTCTCCAAGAAACGCATTGCATCCCCACAGGCCCGACAGGACACCTGGCGTACCAGCCTTCCAGCCTTCCCGTGAAGCAGAAGACAGGAAGCACGGCGCTGGCATCTGCGTGCTCGCAGAACGAGACATACGTATTGGTTTGGGCCCTCCCCTTGTTCGCAAGGACGATGTTGAAGCAATGCCAGTCTGACTCTGCTGCGATGCCCCAGCTAGTCACATACACACCAAGTCCGGCGGCACACCCAAGAGTCACCTCGTGGCACGGGAGGCTCTCCATCAGACACCAGGCAATATCGCATCCAGTCCACACGCTGTCGCAGCAGTTGCCGGCTCGCGCCACCCCCCCACCCCTGGTGTGGGAAACGAGATGATAGCCCAGCCGGTCAGGGGGAGGAGACCACCCCACACAATTGGCCCAATGACGAGCACCTGACGTGTGCAACCGATAGCGACACCACGGCACAGCACAGCGCCGACGCCGCCACGCAGACGCACACCTGCGAAGTGTGTCGAAAGGCCGCCCCACAACACGCATCCGGCGGTCACCCATTCCAAGAGGCCGATCGTCTGCCCCAGACCCCACAGCGCTGCTGCGCCGCCGCACCAGGAGGCCACCTTGCGCACGTGGTGTGGGGTATTGGGTGTACACACAGCATGCCGGTGCCATCACAACGCCCTTGCAGCTCTCACGCCAGTGTGCAGGCATCGGCACCCCTCGAAGCTCCGCACGCGCACACCTCTGTCATGCGCAGCAGCCGAGCGTACTTCTCATTTGGGCTTATCTGTGGCCGTTGTGATCGGTTGCACGAGAAGAAGCTTAACAAGTATGCAAAGTCGTCAATGGCAGAGGCGCCGACGCCGGCTGCATGAATTACGGACCTGGCCACTGGTCTCCGACGCCACGCCAACATCGCGCCCAACAAAAAAAACGCGCTAGACGACGCGACACGCTGGCGCACGGGCTCCTTGGCGGCAGTGGTTCCACACCAGAAGAACAAGGACGCCCGAGCTCACGAGACGGCCGGGGACCGTGCTCGCCTAGGTCCGCACGGGTGCCTGTCCGCACTTTTGGACTCCTCCAAAAGCGGGTGACTGGCAGTGACAGCATGGGGCTCACATGGTGTGCTGCCCGCGACTCCGCTCGAAATGTGGTGCCTGCGCCCCTGCCGGGGCCCTCGCCCTCGAGGCGGACCGCGGACACGGGCCGCGGGGATCAAGGCATGCAGTCCGCCCGGGCCCGTCTGTCGTCGGTGGTGCGGCACAGCCCTTGATTGGACAGCGGGATGCTTTGTCCTACACGACGGAGGCTGTGCCGTGGCGCAGCAGGGGCAGGTGAGCTGCGACTGCACGCGTATACTAGTCGGTGTGCTCGTGGGCGAACCGCCACACATTTAGAACGAGAATGAAAGCTGTTCTTCTGTGCTTTTTTTTGTTCTGTCGGCGGTGGCCTCACTGCTTATTAGGCGGAGAAGGTGGCGAGCAGACGATACAGTGGACGACTCTGCCTCCATAGGCTTCCGTTAGTACTTGGTGTGTGCGTGTGTGTACCTACGTCCGTACATGTGTGGGTAAGTGGACGGTAAAGGGTTCCGATGGCGCTGTGCTGAAGCGCGAGTGCTACTCTACCCCCTACCCTCCTCGGAAATATATATATCAGTGTATGTATATAAGCGCTTGTGGGCCTCTGCACGCCTCTCGCTCTCCACATCCTTTTCTTGAAGTGGGGAAGGGTGAGCAAGCGGATAAAAAAGCCCCTAAAGTCACATCCGCGACTGGAACTGCCAAAAAAGAAAAACATCTACAAGCAAAGGGGAAAAAAAGGATCGCGCACTGCATCCGCGTGGTGTTACTCATCTGAAACGGACGGTAGCAGCTAAACAAACAACAAAAAATGAATCGGAAGGACCTGAAGGAGCAATGGAAATGCGGCGGAAGGGATGGAGATGTTTGATAGGGCATCCTGTATCCTGCGTGTTGTTGCTGCCCTCGTGGGGATAAGTGAAACAGCGTGCCGCTCCTCCTTCGGGCTCGGCTGCTTTCCTGCGCTTCAAGCCGCGCCATCCCACTAGTGAACTCTTCGGTGTCAAGGCACGAGAAAACAAGCGCCTGCTTCTCTGAGGATGATTCCGCAGAAGATTGAGGCAACTGCATTCCGTCTGCGACTGCTGCCAGCATTTGCCGTGTTGCCCTTTCTCACGGTCTCTGTCTGCTACCACAACATTGCACTCTTCTTGTGCTTTTCCACGTATCTGTCTGTCTGTGTGTGTGTGTGTCTCTGGTCATCTACTCAGAGATGTCCTTCGTAAGCGCGTAGAACACAGAGTCTCAGGGGACAAAATTGTTTGTACTTCTTCCCACCGCTTCTTGCTCGTCACGACACACACCCTTCTATGGCTTTCGACCCATTCTCTCTCCCCCCTTCCTCCAAGAGAAGCGCACGCCGCTGTCCCCCCCCCCTCGATTCGAAACCAACAATAAAACTGAAATTGTGCCTTACGAAAGCCAGCATCCCGCACTAGTGTGTGCGTGTGTCAGTGTGCTTGTCTCTCGTCAGAGATGCGCGTCGCGGTGCAGAACAGCAGCCTTGCTGCCAGCGAATCCCGCCGTGGCACGGATCAGACGATCCATAGCGATGCGTACTGCGCAGAAGAATACGAAAGTGAGACGGAGAGAAACTGGAGCAGTAATGCCGACGATAGCACCACGAGCGCGGCACATACCGGCTCGTCTTCTGCACCGAAGCAGGTCCCCGCAGCGTTCAGTCTAGTCTTTCAATACTTCTCTCTGCTCGCCGCTTATCACGGAGCCGTGCACGTGCCGCCGTACTGGGCGAATCTGATTTCCTCGTCTTCGGTGGCAGGAGCCAACGACGACGATGCCAGCACGTGCGAACACGCTCAGGAGCGTGCAGAGAAGCTCATCTCCCCTGTGACGGAGATCGACCTGAGCGTTTGCTACGTGGGACCGACTATGCTCCTAGCCCTTGCAGACCTGCTTCGCGTGCACAGCGTCACTGTGCAGCGGGGCCACAGTCAGCGATGTCCCGTGCCCGGCAAGGAAGGCATCGGTACGCTGCCTTCCGTGATGGCACCACTCTGGGGCGCGGGCTCGCGTCGCCCGAACAAGGGAGAGGAGGTGATGTGCTCCTTGCTTCCGCACTTGACAACGCTGCGACTCACGCACCTCGCAATGGATTTCACGGTGCCTTACGACGCCACAGGACCAAAAGGCGGAAGCGCGGTGCTGCGCAACCTGCTGGAGGCACTGCAGGGCCACCCCTCACTGAAGGTGCTGGACCTCTCCGGCAACCCGTTGGCGGCGGCGCTAGTGCCAACCATTTCGCGGCTGGTGCGAATGACGCCGTCTTTGACAACACTCACGCTTGACGACACGCTCATCACGGATAGCGAGATGGAGATGATTCGCGCACAGTGCTTGCTCAATGAGTTGCGCCTACAGCGTGCCGCAGCGGATGGCGTGGCGGCGACGGTTTCTGACGACGCTTCCTCAACAACCTCGCCGGAGTCTGTCACACGAGGGCTGTGGGCGGCGCAGATGTGGGAGAATGTTTTCACGGGGGTGGAGCGCGGCGTTTCGGCTGTCCCCTGGATCCTTGGGAAGTCTACTGCTCTGATACGTCGCTACGGTACGTCGCAGACACCACAAGCCGGGACAGTGGCTCTTGAGAGAAGCGCTGGTAGCTCGACCACCTCTGATATCACGGGCCGGCTCTCCCAGTTCGGCTCCAGCTCTGTGAGCTCGTTGTCCTCAACGAATGTGGCGCCGAGCTTAGATATAACATATTTGAGCTACGACTACACAAGCGAGAGCGCGGCCGCTACCGTTGCTACAGTGCCCCCGCCGGCGGGTGCAACGTGGAGTGCCGAGTGCACCGAGGTGGTGCGATGCGCCTTCATGTCTCCGTCGCTGGCGCAGCGCACCGTGCTCGGAGGGCGGTCGGTGTGGCCCAACGTCCCGAAGCCGCTGGAAGCGGTGGTGTCGACGGATCTTGCTCCGCCGTCCGCCGCTGCGGTGGCAGCCACGGATCTCCTGCTTAGTCTCCGCGAGCAAGTGCTTCCCGAGCCCGAGGCCCCGCCGGGACTGCGCCGCGTCTCAGCACCCCATGTCACCTTTCTCACCACCGCGGAGGAAGCGTACTGGTTCGTGCGGAAGAAACAGGAGCTCCAGTGGGGGTACGTATTGCAGAAGGTCTCGGAAAATCTCACCCCGGTATCCGTGCGCAACGGGCACACCCTCTACGTGGAGGGCAGCGACTGCGACAGTATCTACCTTCTTCCCGTATCCCTGCAGGAGACGGGCACCTACGCGGAGCTCCACGTCGGCGCGAATCCGGGACACGTGAACCGAGTTCTGCCGGGTCAGTGGGTCGGCGACGCCGAGATCCTCGACTGTCTGTCCGTCTACGCCAAGTATCCGTCCTCCGCCGCCGATGGAAGCGCTGCAGTGTCCAACTCGGCGACCATCTTTCAACGCAGTAGCACCGTGCGCGTCGTCACCGAGGCAACCGACGATGTCGTTTTCTGGGCACTGCCCTTCCGCGTCGCCTTCTTCTATTGGTACGCCCCCTATCAGCTGCTGCATAAGCAGTTTGTCCACCGTACCCCGATGCGCGCATTCGCCAACATCCACCCGGTTCACCTTTCCTGCGTCCCGGTGCACATGCATGCAAGACATGGCTCCTGGAAAGCGTCGGTAGGGCAGAGTCGCGACAGCGGTGACGCCCCTATTCTTTGCCGATACGCGTTCATGTCGCGGCATGTCCTCTTACTGGAGGAGGGCGAGTTTCTGCTGCGTCTGCCGTCCCTGCACAGCCACGTGGGACCTCGCAACGGTGACCGCACCGCTGCATCAAGTAGAGCGGGGATGGAGGATCATCACCTCTTATCGGGTGTGACCGTGCTAACGCAGCCTCTCCTAGACCTTGACGCTGCGCTGCGAGCCGCCGCGGCGGCCGCCGAACTGACCGCTGAGAATGGCGACGCTATTGTCACGTACGCCCGCGGACCCCATGGAACACTGGCCCTCGGCAAGCAGGCCGAACTCTGTCGCTTCCGTGCAGCCAAGATTGAGCACACGGCGGCGAGCACTGCCGTGAGTCACAGTGAACTCGGTGAGAACGCGGAAACGACCGGCGACAGCGACGGAAACACGGTGGTGCTTCGCCAATGCCGCACTGGCGGTACGGCGGCGCAGTGGCGCTACTCCACCATCACCAACGAAGAGTTCACCTCTCTATGTCCTGCACTGCGTGTTGCCCTGACTCGACACATCTGCGTGCTGCACGACGTTTGACAACTGCCGACGGTGTGTGCTGGAGTTACTGGCGAAGCCATCTCCTTGTGGACACCACATCATCGCTCCCATCCGTGAGAGCCGGACCCTATTTTTGGTTTGTCATCTCTTTTTTTTTTCTGTGCGTGATGTCGGATGTAAATTAGTTGTCACCAACTTACCGTTGTGCGGCGGAGCGTGTTTGCGGCAGTGTTCACGATGGCAGGAGAAGGGGAATCGAATAACACAACGGACAAGGGAAAAAACGAAGCAGAAGAGGGGGAGGTGAGAGCTTCATTGGCGGTTCGGAACGCAAGAGAGATGCATCTCGAGTATGCTGATGTGTGCCGCACGTTTGTGATCCTCTGTCCATCTTTTCGTTATCTTCCCCTTGGTGTGCGCTGTGGGTCGGGCCACAAGCGCATCACCCGACTCTCTGCGTATGTGCGCCCATGCGTGCAATTATCCCGCCAGGTCCTTCTGCAGCGATACCGCGACGCCCATCCCGCACACCACCTGGAACAACCATGAGCGTGTTGGCCTTTTACTAACTTCGCATGCGCACATGTGAGCCCACCTTCATTGCCTCGCGCGCTGCGCGCTCTCCCTTTCCTTCTGCACGCACATCTGCAGGCGAAACGGTCCACAAGTGGCTGAAGCACGGCCGTTGGTTCTCTCGTCGCTGCGCTGCTTGCCGCCCTGCAGCTTCTGCCCCTCAACGTGTTGGACTTGCGCCGCTGGGACTGGCCGGATTTCCTGGTGCATCACTACCTCTTCTCTCGTATGTCTCCACGTCTTACTCTTCGTTGTGTCCTCCCCTTTCTGTTCGTTGCCGCTGCAGTGGACGTGTGCCGCCGCCGCCGCCTCCCCCTCCTCCCTCTCTCTTTATCGGCCTCCCTCCCCAACAGTGCATGAAAGCCGTGTTTTGTTTTTTTATTATTTATTTTATGTTATTATTACTATTATTTTTTGTTTTGTTCACCTTCGTGTGGCCTCCCACAGCACCAGCACCAGCATCCGCCGCCGCCGCCGCCGCAGCCTGCCTGCCTCTCACCTCATTTCCACGTTCTTCACCGTCACCCGCACATCGAAAAAAAAAACAATATATATATATATAGAGAGAGAGGGACGCATCAGAGAGGAACACGTCAAGTGACCACCACAACAAAGTAAGCCGGTATTTTCGTTAGTGCGCTTTAATTAGAAAATACGCTCACGCACACACACGACTCACACACACACACACACACACACACGAGGAACCACACTTAAAAGCGAAGGAAAGGCAAAAAAAAAGAAACGAAAGAAACAGTTTTGAACACAACTGGAAGAGACGACACGACACGCTTCTTCAGTCAGATAGTGATTTGCACTACTGGAGCAGCTCGACGAGAGACGCGCTGACGGGGCAAGGAAAAAAAAGAAACAACGGTGAGGAAATCGCTCTGCGTGGAACGCATCAAGAAAGCAAAAGGAAGGCAAAAACCGTGACGGGAAAGCGAACCAAGGAGAGTAGACAACAGGTGCTGGACAACAAAACAAGAAGCGTGTGAATTGTGTTCCTGCGCTCGGCCCGTGCCCGTCTGTGTATGTGTGTGTTGCCGCTGTTACCATTCCTGTGAAAATACGAAAGAAATAAATTACTAAGGATTAAAAAAAGGCAAAGTATCGCTCAAACCCCTCTCCCACCCCGGCGCAACCGACTTCGAGAGATACAGCCAATCATATCTGCAACACCGTTGCACCGCTACCGTGTCTTATCACCACCGTCCCCTACACACAGAGCCGCATCGAAATTGGTACTGTTGCTTCTCCAAATTGTTCTGATCCTTATCATTACCAGCTTCTACGTTTCTACCGTGCACTCAGTGCTCTCCGGCCTCGCTATTTTCATTACTCGCCACACCGCACCCCCGCTGTGTTCCTGTCGCGTTGCTGCTACTGTCAGCTTTCGGAGGGGTTTACTTGTACGCGGGCTCGTACTCTCTCCTTCTGTGAGCACACCTTTTTGTTGTTGTTGTTTCTTTATTCTTCTCGATCGTGTCGTAGCAGCAAAAGACGCCGCAGACACCGCTCATTCAAAAGGGGAAGCCGCATTTCGTTTTTTTTTTCTTCCGGAGGTGATAACGAACACCGGGACGCTATCAAAGGACGGCAGCGTCGAATCAGCGGTAGGGGCGAAGCAGAAACTCGAGTCTTTTCCACAGCTTTGTTCTTTTTTTTTGGTGTTGTTGTTGTGTGTAGCTTGCATCTGGCGCTTAGTGTTACAAAAGTATTTCTGTCTTCTTCTTTTTTTCATCGCTTTATTTATTTCTTGTTCTTTTTTTCGTCTCTCGTGTGCTTGTGTCTAACGTTTCGAGAACACAAGAGAGGTCCAGCATCCGTCAGACAGATTCCATCAAGCAGAGGAAAAGCAGAGCAAAAAAAAAGCATCCAGCCTGGACATACGGCAAAAGGGACCATATCGAGGACATCAGGGAGGATACCGCACGAGACGAAGAAAAAAGGGAGAAACGATCTCGTTGGGCAACGAGAGGAAGGCACGTTGACACGCTGCGGCATTTCCGTACGCACTTACGCAAACGTGGCTTCTTCGCGGTTGTGTGTGTGTGTGTCTTGGTGGTAGCGTTGTATCGCTCTGCCCCACTCCCTCCGAATTCCTGTACTCGTCCCATTCACGTCCCTCCCCTTCACCGTCATTCTCCTTTTTTCTTTTTTTCTTTCCCGCTGGTCTCACTGTTTACTGAGTCTCTTCCTCCTCTTTGTGTTTCACGTGACCCATCCCCCACACCCCACTCTCCGTCCCTCCTCCCTTTCTTTCCCCTTTCACGACTCGCAACAACAAAAATTCAAACCCCCCCAAAAAAACAATCACCATTATCACTACCACTACCATCACCACCCTTCTCACTTGTCTCTCGTTCTCTTTTCCGTTGTCGGGCAGCCTTCAAATTTCGTCTTTCTTTTTTTTCAGTTTTCTGTCTGTCTGTCTCTGTCTCTGTGCGTGTGTGTGTGTATGCGTGGTGGTCTCGATCTCTTTCGATTCTATCGGCCCACCGTCTCTCCCTCTCCCTCTGCATTTTAGCTCCCTGTTCCTGTCTGCTTACGTAGCTGCATTCAGCTCAGCTTCTCGACAGATCACAGGTGTCTCTCTATTTTCTTTTCAAGCCATCGCCTCTCTCTCTCTTTTTTTTTCTTTCGGTTGTTCCTCTCTCCCTCGCCTTTTTTTTCTTCGTTGGTAGGACCATTCCGTTTTCCCTCTTCCTTTGTTGTTTACCCGTGTGTGTGTGTTGTGTGTGTCCGCAGCGGAAACACACAGATCACATTTACGAAAAAGAAAAAACCCTTTTGTTGTTTTTTTGTCCCTGTGTCTTCCCCCTATCTCTCTCACCCACTAACTCGTCTTACGTACTCCCCCCTTCTCTCTGTCTATCTTCCATTTTTTGTTGTTGTTCTCGTCGTCGTTAAATCCTAATCGCCTCTCTTACCGTTGTTTTCCCACCTGTTCTTCTCGTTTCTCTGTGCTGCCTCCCCTGTGTTTGTTTGTTTGCCCCCCCTCCTCTTCGCTGTCCTGCCAGTCTGTATCTCCTCGTGATTTGGCGTATCCTGGCCTTGCGAGTCTGTGTACGTTGGTTCCCAGCGCACTCCTTCACAGTACTCCCCCTCCTCGTGTTGCTTGCTGGGTTGTGTGTGCCCTGCTTTTTTTTCTGTCGGTTTGGCATCTATATAGCGCTTGGTAGTCTTTTTTGTTTCTTCAGGTGAGGTGTCGCCACCGTGACTACATCCGCTCCACCGACGCAGCCTCTCCCCCTCCCCTTCCTTGTTTCTCTCTGTGTTTCGTTGCCACTCACGTTTTGTGTGCGCGCTTTTGTTTTTTTCGGGCTCCGTCTTCATTGTTGTGTGTGCATCTCCCTCCCTCCCTCTCAAGGTGACGGTGCTAGGTGTCCTTTGCGCGTCTGTGTTTGTGCGAGTATTTTGTGTTATGCCGCCTTTCGCTGCTGTAACTCTCTGCCATCGCTGTTCCCGACTTCACGGCTCTCTCCTTCTCACGTCCTCCTGCACGCAATTTGCACCATTGGAGAGTTTCCCTTTTTTCCTGTCCCCGTTTCTACGACCCGGCCCCATCTGGCTGAGCACTTGCGCTCCCTTGTAGCGTCGCAACCTGGCGCGCCGGCCGCTCTGCAGCCCCCGTCAAGCTCTTTGAGGTGGCCGTCCATTTTTTTCATTTCTCTCGTTCTTTCAGGAGGGCTCCCGGCATTCTTCGTCTTGTTTGACTGGCGCACACGCTCTGCTCGTGTGTCTCGTGCGCTTGCTTGCTTGTCATCGAGTCCCGCATACCCCTGGACCCCCTGTATCTCACTCTCTTGATTTTGTCTGGCGGTACTTCTCTCTTTGTTGCTTCTTTCCTTCAGTGCGTTTCTTCTTTGCGGTGTCTAAACTCATCTAACAGACTCCTCCTCCTCCACCCCCCTTTCTACCTAACCTGCCGGTACCTTTCACTTTATTCCGTTTTCGTGTCCGCAGCGGCGTGGCGACGATCATGCAGAACAGCAACAGCAGCTATCCATCGCAGAAGCCGTACGGCGGCCGAGGCATTGGGAATGGCTCCAATATGGGGACGCCGCATTCAACCTACTCGCAGCAGAACCCTCCCACATCGCCGCTCGTGTTTACAGCGCAGTTTGGCGGAACTCCCCCGCAGCAGCAGGACCCCCTCTCCACTTCGCTGTACTCTGAGCCGCTGCAGATGAACTATAAAGCCCCGCTGGGGCGTCACAACAGCCGCACCCTCATTGAGGTGGAGGATAGCCCTATCAAAGTCACTTGCCTCACCAGGGGTGGCGCGCGGTCGCCGTACATGGCGCCGATGCCGAGCGACATGGCCCCCGACGCGGACCGCAGCGGCCGGCACAATCCCTACACCTTCAGCTACTCCGGTAGCTCCAGTCCCATGCAGGTGTCCACGCCGACACACTCGCCCCAGGGCAGCGCGTTCGAGAGCAGTGCCACCGCCTCCCGCAGGATGCAACGCAGTGGCCAGTACGGCTGCACAGAGCCACCACAGGCAGATGCCCGTCTCGCACAGGGTCACAGCGTGCGCCTCGACACGACGTTTGCGCTGCCACCCGAGGTGGTACATCGCGCCTTGAAAGATCGGTGTCGCTACATCCAGTTCCCTGCCAATCTTCCCGTCTTCCCTAAGGCTGGAACACTCAGCCCCAGCGCGAACAACGGCAACAACTCGAGCTCGAATGGTAGCACCGGCAGCGGCGGCTCTGGGGAAAGCAGTCTGCCGATTGCCCTTTTCATTGGTCAAGTGAGATTCGAGACGACGGCCGCGGAGCTTCTGTGGCTTGTGCATCGCACCTGCGGGGCCTGCCCGAGCCACCTCGAGAGCCGTGGTGCGGGGTGCTACCTTCTGTACTGCAAGAGCGAGGCCGACCTGACGCTTGTTCGCAGCCTGCACAAGCGCATTCTCTTCGACATTGGTGGCGTATGGCTCGCCCGTACGGCAGACGAGGTGGACTCCATGTGTGAGTACATCGCGCTTGACGCGCCGCTTCTCTCCAAGAAGGCTCGCCTGCCGCGCGATTCAATGGTGGTCGAGGAGCTAAAGGCGGACGCTATCAACAGCGGAGGCCGTCGCGGGCACGAAAAGCGAGCCATGAGCGACCATAGCATCTCTGGAAACCGGAGGGGTGGTGGCCGCGGCGCCAGTGCGCAAGGCTCTGGCGTCGACGACATGTCGCAGACGGCGAGCGGTGATGCCCGTCAGCAGCCTATGCAGCAGCAGCAACAGCAACGGGATCAAGAGGGACTCCCGACATATGAGGAGTCAGCTCCACCATACCCTGGGTACCCACCTCAGTCGTTCGGCGAATGCCCTCTCTACAAGTAGCCGTTCGATGCACATCCAGGACCGGGGATCCGCGTCGAGAATCTGGGGCTCACAGGCTCCATCTCGCTTTGCCTGGGCGACACCTTTCAGTCCATGGCTAGTTCAACGTATACGCCCTTCTCTGTTGCCACGGTCTTGGAGCGTCCACCCCACTGTCCAAGCGCCCATTGTCACATAAACGGCTGTAAAGCATCTCCTTCGCCCGAGTGTGGGTATGTGTGTGTGTGCTTGTCTCTCTGGCGTGTGCAGGTCTTTGTATCTGTCTGTCTGCGTCCTGTCTGGTCGCGACCCCAACACGGCTCAAATCTTCTTCCCCCCTTCCACCGGCGATGTTCACTCCGTGTTGGCTGTCCCTTTTTCTTTTTTGTCGTGTGTGTGTGGGTTTGGCGGGAGGGAGGGGAAGGGAGGAGAGGAGAGGAGAGGGAAGGGGGGGGGCGCTTTTCTTGCCGTCGCCAACGCTTGTTCCGCCCACCCAGGCAGCAGACAAAGTTGATCGTCTGTCTGAGCGTCTTCTCTCTCTCGGTGTGTCGTTGCTCGTGCCTTTTTTGTTTTTGAGTTGTAGCTTCGCATCGTGCGCTCTCTCCACTGGCTTGTCTGCTTCTTGAGAGAGCGAGCGGCAGCGCGTACGGAGAGCCTGGTTCGTATGTATGTGTGTGTGTGTATGCGTACTAGTGTAGGTCATGGTTGTGGCCCGGCGCATAACAGACGCGCTTCAACCTCCGCAACTGCCCCTTCATCCGAGATCCTTTCCTTCGTAGCGTCCGTCTTTCTTTTTCCCCTGTTTCCTCTTTTTGTCGAGAACAGGAGTTGTAGGGGGACGATAGAGTATGCAGGCACACACACACACACACACACACACAGACACACACACACGCACACCCGCTCGAAGAATTCGAAACTTGCAAACGGGCGAAGGGAAAAAAGCTCCGCGACGCATTGGTGAGTCGTCGAGAGCGCTAGACAGCGGTGAAGGCAGCAAACGTGACAAGCGGATGACCCAGCCAAATGGGACGCAATGGTGGCACGGTGCAAGAGGGATGTTGGTGCCCTCGTGACTGTGGCGGCTCTTTGGCCGTGAAACACTCACAGACGGCGAGGAGAGCGGATTCGAAACAAACAAAAGTGCGCGCACGCACACACACATACACACGCTCAATGCGAGACCCTCAGGGGATGGAGACGCAGGACGGAAGTTATTCCGTGATGCAAATACTGGTGCCGCATGGCGCGTGTAAGTCTGCATGCGGTTGCTGTTTTTCTTTTTTTTCCGTGTGCGGCTTGCCCGATTCTGTGACGCGTCTTCGTTTTCCTTGTTTGCGTGTTTTTGACTTGCATTTCACTCTCACCTTCCTCCGCTTCATACAGCGAGAATAAAAAGAAAACGAAGCAGAGCATGTATCACTACTCCACAACGCAGATGTGACGGACGGTAGTGACGTCCACACCCACGCACAAGGATAGTAGTCACCTTTTTTTTCTTGCCGCCGTTTAGCGATCAGTGCGAAAATCGAGAGCGTGGGGACGAGATGAGACGGGAGGCGGAAGCGCGCAGGGAAGCATGTGTGTCTGTTCATTCTTTCATATATATATAGATCTGCATCTAAGTGCACAACCTTCCTCTACGAAAAAAAAAAGAAAACACCGACACACATGCGGGACCCCTCCCCCTCCCCCCTCTCACCCACCCACCCCCGCCGCCCTTTCCTCTTCTCATTTGATTCTTACATGACGCTTCTTCCTCTTCTTTTTTAAATTTCCTTTTGGTGTCTTTTTTGTTTTTCTTCAGCTCGCTTCATTCTCCTCCTCCTCGGGCATTGTGTCGCAGGTGTTGTGGTCGTTTTACGAAAATCCGCTCCTTGTGCAAGAGTGTGAGGGTGGTGCCTCCCTCTCATTTTTTTTTCGTGTTCTCTCTGCGCAGTCCACGGGCGATTTTGTGTGTATGTGTGTGTGTGTGTTCTTCGCGGTCTCGGAAAACCACTGCTACGATATGTTTTCGACGCTGTGCTGACATGGGGAGCAGGCACGCAAGCATGGGCGCCAACACACGCGCACACAAACTGTAGAGGCGCATACGGATATCGTTTCGCATGACGCGGCGATCATTCACTCACGCGCTTTGCTTGTAACCTCTTCCTCCTTTGTTATGTCGGTGTGTTGGCGTTTTGCACGTTAATGGCTTTGAAATGGAGTTCCTGCTCTAGTTCCTCCCCTTATTCGGATTGGGTGCGATTTGACCGCATGCTTACACCGTATTTGCGACGATGTGCGAGTGTGGGGGTGTATGTATATATATTTATACCTATGTGTGTGTGTATGTATGTATGAGTTCAAGTGCAGACAAGACAGAAAGTGGCGCGGTCCACTTGTTCTTGTTCACTACCTCCTTGTTGGGTGGATGCTGCGCTCTCCCTCGTGTGCGCCTTTTCGCTCAGGTGTGATGGATTTCTTTCCGCCCTGTAGCCCCCCCCCCGCCCCACCTGTTCCTTGCCTCTGTCGTCGTACGTCGCGTATTCGCTACGGTTAGCACACACACACACACGCGTTTTCTCTTCCTCTGCCTTTTCTCCTGTTCGCATTCTAATTTTTGCAATGTTTTGTGCTGCGTCGCGTTTCAGCTGTTCCTCTCACACGCTCCCCTTTCTCGGTGTTTCCTTCCATACACATACACGCACGCACGCACGCACGCAGGTACATACATGCATACAGCCTCTCTTGATTAAGAACAACGAAAAAAAAAACGTAGACTAATGTGCCCCAGTGGTGGTTCCGTGTAGACACATAAACAGTGAAACGAGCATAGGGCAGAGTGTTGGCATGACGATTCGCACGACGTTGGTGCCGCGAGCGCCATTTAGAGACGGTGATGGGGGGCAAGCGTTTATCGGATTCCGCCGAGGTGAGCAGACAGGGGGGGGGCAAAAGCTAGTCTTTCTTGTTTTACCCACTTGCGTGGGTGTGTCGGTGTATGCGCCCACCGAACGAGAAACACGGCGGGTGAGACTCCACCCCCCCCCCCCCCATTTATTGCCATCTCCTCCCTGGTGCGTTCACGCTGGCTGTAACGCACTCCCGCTCCTGTTCACCTATACGTTCTTTCGCTCTGTGCCGTCTTCTCTGTGCGCCTTCACCCCATCGACGTACAGGCAGGCAAGAGCGCCAGACGCGCGCGCACACACATGTTGATATGCCCATGTGGAGAGAACAGAGGGGCATAGCTTACATGTCTCATGCAATAACTTTATCTGCGCCCGGGCTCGACCTATTCATGACACTTGCTTTGCACGTCGTTCGCCGAAGTCCTTCGCCTGCTTGCCGCATCTCTACTCTTTACACCCTCCCCCCTCTGCTCACCCTGTCTTCCTCCGTCCATCTGTTTCTCTGTGGTTGCGTATTCGGTGCCGCAACTTGTCGACGCGCTCTGGCGTACTCAGCAGGCTCATGCTGCATTTTTTCCGTCTACCCTTATCA
Organism: Leishmania mexicana MHOM/GT/2001/U1103; assembly: GCF_000234665.1. NCBI lineage: Eukaryota > Euglenozoa > Kinetoplastea > Trypanosomatida > Trypanosomatidae > Leishmania > Leishmania mexicana. Next base: position 274,624 of record NC_018331.1, read on the forward strand.
TTGTGCGTGTGTTCTTTTCGCACCTCAGTAGACCACATACGAATGCGTCCATGCGGCTACGGAGGCCATGCGGCGTAAAAGGGATAGCAGCCGATGCACTCGTCAACCTTGTCCAGAGCTGCTACCCTTCCGCCACTGTCCTGTTCACCTCAGTGGCGAATAATGTTGCAACTTCGGGTAGCAGTGATGTCCGCATATCCAGTACGTTTGACGCATGGCAGGCAAAGCTGCACACACGCCGAGCTTTGAGGCAAGGTCTGACGGTAGACGCGCCTGGATTTCAGCGCATCTTGGCCCGCCGCCACATCCTTCCTGCCAGGTCGGTGGAGGCTGCAGCGTCTTCATGGTGGGCCCTACTGTACGCTGTCGACGCGACAAACAGTCCACCTGTTGCCCTTCCTCGACAACCATCGCAATCATTGCCGCCGTCTCACATCGCACACCCCATCCTCTGCTGCCCAGACGCTATCGTGTACATCGGCGGCGTCGAGGCCCAGGATGTGACACAAGTGGTGGCGCCGACGCTTGTGGAAGCAGTGACGAGAGTTGAAGCGCCGCGCAGCACCGTCGGCGCGGCGTCCGCCACACACCGGGCAGAGCGACAGGCACCGAGTTACTGCCGTCGAATCGTTGACTGGTCTACCATATGGGCGGAAAAGCGGTGCGCTCTGCGCGGAGCAGACTTGCTGGAGCTTTCGCTCGCCGTGCCGGGCGACTTAGGCCACTGCCATGCGGATGCTCGTGAACGCATGCTGGTCTCCATCGCTAACCCTGATGTCACCTTGGCAGATCTGCAGCGTCAGCCACACGCGGGGCGTCGCGGGCCGCTTCGAACGTCTTTTGGGTTTTCGCTTCCCTGCGTTCAAGCAGCCCTGCCAGCTGCGGTGATACGTGCCGTTCGTGTGCTGCGCCGGTGGCAGCAAGACGTAGTGCACTGCATTCCGAGCACCAGTGTCTTCTGGGTTTCCTCAATCGGCCACCTTCTGGAGACTAGCGTCGGCGATGCAGCCTCTCCACTGACGCAGCGGGCGGAAGCATGTACGCGGCAGGGACAGGAGCTGGGGATGTCGGAGATGCAGGTGCGCCAGCTTTTCGCCATCGCACAACCCGACAGAGATCAAACAAACACCCAAGTACCACCACCCGCGGACGCAACGAAGCTGCTCACGTTTCTCCTCACCTCAACTGTCCTACAGCGGGCGTGCACGTCGCCGTTGGAAGCGTGGAATGGCACGAACTACTTCCTCCCAGCAGAGCGGTTTGATGGCGCCACGGACGCCGAGGTACTGCACCGCGCAATGCGCAGCGGTGCGGGGACACACCTAACCTTTTCCCTCTTTTCGAGCCTCTACGGCGCATCGTGCGGTGAAGATCAGAGCCCTTTGACCCAACTCTCTCCATAGCCTTGCCTGTGTCACCGATGCTGAGCTTCTTGACTGGGAAAGGCGGAACAGACAAAGCCGTATTCCTTGTGCGCCTTGTGTGTCTTGACATATCGCTCGTGTACTCGACCCCTCCCCCTCATCACCACCAGCAGGGCCTGTTGTCCTCACTCTCGTCCACACTTCACGTCACAGTCGAAAGGGAAGGCGAATGAAGCAAGAAGCGTGCCGCTGCCCGCCGTGTGTCTGGTTGGGTGCTGATTCATTTTACGACGTTTCCTTTCGTCGCTCGCTCTCGCACGTTGCGGATGCCGACCGCTTTGAACGCAGAAGCGCTGCAGGACCCCAGCACACACATGGATACACCTTTTTTCGACCTTCAGTGACGTATTGGGCCATGCCGCGGGCCGTCGATTCCGCTCTCTATGTGAGTCGCCGATGCCAACATTCATGCCGGCAGTTCCCTTCGTCATCTTCTTGAAGGCTCGCACACGTTTTCTTTTCTTCGCACGTAACTCTTTACAGCATCTCTGACGATGAGGGGACACCCCACAGTGCGTGGTGTTGCAGGGTCCAGTGCCCCCACTCAATCTCAATGTGTGTGTGAGTGGTGGCGGTGGTGGTGTGGGGGGGGGGAAGTCAAGCAGCCCCCCCCCCCCCCCACACACACACCTATTCCATGCGAATTCTAAAACACCTCTCGTGGTGACAAGGTCAAGCGCCTACGACGTGGGTAGGTCGACGCGATGTATCTCTGCTTATGCCCACTATTACGTCGTGGGTGGGCGTTGCGTCAGCGCAACCCGCGACAATGGACACAGTTGTGCCATCCATGTGAGAGGCAGAGTTTCCGCGTGACTCGGACGCATCTTACCCCGTTATTAGACGGGTTACTGGTAGAGGAAGTCTAACCAGTCACCCCGAGGGGGAGGCTGCGCCAGGTGGCCACCGGCATGATGGGGGCGGCTGTGAGGCAACCTACAGAGCGGCTGGGTTTGCAGAGTACAAGTCAGGGGGCCGTTCTCTCAGAGGACTGCTTCGGCGCAGTACTCTAGCCCGCGTCTATCGCTGCTTCGCGCCACACGATATACTCGTGACACAGGGAAGGGGTGGTGGGGTGGATTCAGTGGAGTTGAACCCATGTTGTATGATTGAGAGGGGACACGTTGAAAGGCAAAAAAAAATTCAAACCTTCCTGATGATGGCGAACCACCGCACCTGTGGGATCAGGGCCCAGCGCCACACTCTTTGTGGGGAAGCAAAGCCGTCTGCAGCCGGCCCTCGGGTATTGGTTGCGGACTCTAGGTGTTGGCGGGGAGGACTGTGCGGGCGCTATGCCGAGGAGACTTGCGACCATGATGATCATGCTGGTACCAAGCCCACCACGGATGACGATGACGAATCCGCAACAGTATAAAACAAACAAAAGGAAATCATCAAGCAAGCGGACATGCTGAAGACGAAAGCCTTTGCCGCAGGTTTCCTGCACGGAGCCTTCCTGTCACTCACAGCGGCCCACCTTTTCCACCCGTGTGTATTGCGTGAGTCGAGGGGTGCACGAATGGCAGCGTGCTCAGCACCCCCTCCCTCTGTTTTTTTTTTTCGCACTGCAGGACACACGTTCATCACCACAGCTGGAGCAAGAGCGGACGCCGGCCAAACATAGAGAAGGTTGAAGAGGGCAGTGCACAAGCCCGGCAAAACCCCCGCTCTCGTCTCCTGTCGCAAGTCCACTCACATTTTCTTTTCGTTTCGATACGGTAACCGCGATGGAGTACCAAATTATCTCGAGCAAGGGTGACAAGTTCGCGCTTTGTATTGACGATGACATGACGGTTGGGGACGTCAAAGGTGTCGCTGCGGCGATGCTGGATGCCCCCGATGACGTCATCATGACGGTCTCGCTCAACGGCAAGCTCCTTAAAGACGATGCGGAGACGTGGGGAGAGCTGCGCAGTCGCCTCTTCAGAAGCCAGCAGCCCCATCCCATGCAGCGCAAGCTCTTCTGCAACGTGACAGATCGCCCGGTAGTAGAGTCCCAGAGCGCAGAGGTGCTGCGCATGCTCCCATCCAAGGAAGAAAAAAAGCTGGAACAGGAGAAGGAGCGCGAGAAGGTGGCTGCGATGGACTTTATGGTCGATACACTCGCCGACAACCCTGCCTTTCTCGAGAGCATGCTGAGTATGAACCCCATGATCAAAAAGATGCAGAAGAAATCGCCCGAGGTAGCGCGTATGTTGAAGGATCCGGACACGCTGCGCATGCTCCTGAAGTCCTCCGTTGACCCGCAGCGGCGGCGGGAGATGGAGCGCAACGCCGAGCTGCAGCTTGCCCACATCGCCGCCTTGCCCGGGGGCCAGCAGATGATCAATCACTACATGGATCAGCTCACCGAGGATGAGGAGGAGACGGACGCACAACGTCAACTGCGCATTGGCAGGTCAACAGCCGAGGTGAGCGACGAGCTCACCCATCCGGACCCAACCAAAGAGGCAAACAACGACCCGTTGCCGAACCCGTGGGCTACGCCGGCCGCGACGGCGCCTGGGGCTGCGTCTCAAACAGGTAGTGCATTTCCATTGGGCGTCGCCGAGGGTTCCCCTTTTTTGAGCCCTTTCGGCTTTCCTCCCGCTGCGGCTTTCTCTTCTAGCGGCGCTGCTGTCGACCCCGTGGCATCCTCGTTTGTGGGGGGCTCTGCGGCCGCGGCGTCGAGCGGCCAGGATCAGGCGGCCATGAATGCAATGATAGAAATGATAATGCAATCCATGAGGACGCCACCCTCGGCACCGACAACTCTCACTGCCGATCCGCCGTCGTCTTCGACTGCGGCAGCACCGGCGTCTGCATCCCCCTCCGCGTTGTCCGAGGAAGCGATGCAGCAAGGTCTGGCGACGCTGCGTGAGATGGGGTTCGAGGATGAGGCCCTCTGCCGTGAGGCGCTGACGGCCTGCGGTGGCGACGCAGAGGCGGCTGTGGACTATATTGCTGAACATCAAGGAGAGTAGCAGCTTCCTGATTTCCTTTGTTTTGGGCTTTTTCGTGGGGAGAAGGACAAACAAAAGGAGGTGTGCAGGCAGAGGGGCTCTCACGTTTTTCAAAGTTGCTGGAGGCGCTGCAGACAGGGTGGTCTGGCACTGACGAGCACCAATCCAGGAGCGGCCGCCGCCCCGCCCGCTAATAATACACTCACAGATACGGCGAGAGGAAGCTGCGACCGCCCTACTTGCAGCTCACGCGCTGGGGGTGAGACAGCGGTGCAGGTTTCAGTCCTGCCACGAGGACAACTGCATGAATTACGGACCTGGTCACTGGTCCCCGACGCCACGCCAACATCGCGCCCAACAAAAAAAACGCGCTAGACGACGCGACACGCTGGCGCACGGGCTCCTTGGCGGCAGTGGTTCCACACCAGAAGAACAAGGACGCCCGAGCTCACGAGACGGCCGGGGACCGTGCTCGCCTAGGTCCGCACGGGTGCCTGTCCGCACTTTTGGACTCCTCCAAAAGCGGGTGACTGGCAGTGACAGCATGGGGCTCACATGGTGTGCTGCCCGCGACTCCGCTCGAAATGTGGTGCCTGCGCCCCTGCCGGGGCCCTCGCCCTCGAGGCGGACCGCGGACACGGGCCGCGGGGATCAAGGCATGCAGTCCGCCCGGGCCCGTCTGTCGTCGGTGGTGCGGCACAGCCCTTGATTGGACAGCGGGATGCTTTGTCCTACACGACGGAGGCTGTGCCGTGGCGCAGCAGGGGCAGGTGAGCTGCGACTGCACGCGTATACTAGTCGGTGTGCTCGTGGGCGAACCGCCGCGCATTGAGAATGAGAATCTTATGTTGATGCCTGTGGCGCGGTCGCGGCTCGTGGCGTTCCTCGAGCTGTTTTTTGTTGGTGGTGGATGTGGTTGTGGAGGGAGCGTGGCATGTTCGTGGCCGTGCAGCGGGTGAAAATCGAAAGAAAAAGATTATCGAAACGCTCCTGCGGGGAACATTCTGTTTGTCGGTCTGGTCTCCGTTCGTGTCGATGATGGGCAGCCGTGTGGCGTCTGCGTTTTGTTGTTGGTTTCTCTGTTTGGGTGGAACGGAGACGTGCCCGTATCAAAGACCCGTCACGCTTGATGTGCGCTGCCACCGGAGGCTTACCTTCTGCCTATCCTGCTGTGCGTGTGGGCATGTGGTCTTGTGCACGCGTTTGCTTTGCGGGTGCCTCTCTGCTGCTGTGATGGAAATTGGTCTCCCTCTCTCTTCTCTTGGCGGGGAGGGTGTGGTTGGGCAGTGCAGCTGTCGTTTCTCCACTCCGGATGGTCTCTGCTAACGCGTGTTCTTGTATTCGTTTTTTTCTGTTCGCATTTTTGGCTCTCTATGTGTACTGGTGATCGACACAGAACATGGCTTACGCGCGTTCCACAGGCACACGAACAAGCGAGCAATACATCCGCGGCTGCTGGCACACGCCATCGTGAAAAACGTGAACGGCAAAAAGAGTTAATAAGCGATGCGCTTTGCTGTCTCGTGCGTGGCGGGTGCAGTGGGAGCGTGGGTGTGGCGGCGGTCTTCGGGCCAGGATGCAGAGTGCTATCGCGGCATTCATAACGCGCTCACATTCCACAATCCAAAACGCAAAGATCGGGTCTTCAGTCAGCGCTATGAACCGTACCAGCTTGGCGAGATCATCCCTATCACCGCTGACGTAGCCCTCTTCCGCTTTCTCTTACATAATAGCGAGGATGAGTTTAACTTGAGGCCCTGCTCGACACTGCAGGCGTGCTACAAGTACGGCGTGCAGCCGAAGGACCAGTGCCAACGCTTCTACACGCCTGTGACGGCAAACCACACACCGGGCTACTTCGACCTAATTGTAAAACGCAAGAAGGATGGTCTCATGACAAATCACCTGTTTGGCATGCATGTTGGTGACACGCTGCTCTTTCGTAGTGTCGCCTTCAAAATCCAATACCGTCCGAACCGATGGAAACACGTGGGCATGATCGGCGGTGGCACCGGCTTCACTCCATTTCTGCAGATCATTCGACACGCCTTGACAGAGCCAGTGAATGGCGAGGAGGTGGACAGGACGAAGCTGTCCTTCCTGTTCTGCAACCGCACCGAGCGGCACATCCTCCTCGGTGGCGTCTTCGATGATCTTGCGAGGCGCTACCCGGATCGCTTCCGCATGTTCTACACGATCGACCTCGCCGTTGACAAGGACAAGTGGGTAGAGCAGGAAAACCACTTCTTGGGATACGTGACGACTGACATGATCCGCCGCAGCATGCCGGGGCCGGAGGAGAAGAGCAAGATTATCATGCTATGTGGGCCAGACCCGCTGCTGTCGCACGTGGCCGGCACTCCGATGTCAACGATGTCCTCCATGTCGGGTAGCCTGAACATCCAGCCCATGGCAACCGACATCAACAATCTTGTCAGTCTCGGCGGCCTTCTCAAGGAACTCGGCTACGATAACACAGACGTGTATCGCTTCTAAGAGGGGCGCACGAGTGGTACTGGTAGGGCAGACGTTACGCGGGTGCAACGTCCGTTGACGCCTCGCCAGGGGTTGCGTTGTCTGCTCAAATCGCTGCTTGCGTGTGTTCACGGCAGGTTCAACGAAAAGCCTAGAACCCCTGCACGCGCACGCTTCGCACTTCCACACGACATCCCCGAAGGGATCGTCGTGCACGCGGGCCGCTAGAGGGGGCCCATATGCCTCCTCTTTCTCCCCGAGAAAACGGTCGCCTATCTCCCTTGTAGTTCCCCGCTCCTTGCGTTGCCAACGCGTACGACGACACCAACGAAACTGTGAGAAGGCGACGACTGGCCAGCGTCGCGCCATCAGACTAGGTGACTGGGAAGGAGGCAGGGAGGGAGGTGATGCGCAGGGTTCGACGTGCGCTCTCGCGTTTCACCGTACGCAACTCCTTGACAGCCCTGTCTTTGCCTGTCTCCCTCATCTTGGCTTCAGTAATACACCGCTACAGCGGTACAGCCTTGCAGGCACACGCCTAAGAAGGTGGAGGGGGTGGGGTGTCGCACCTCGCTTTTCTACGCTGCCTTCTCCTCTTCGGCAGCCCATCAGTGAGATCACTTCCCCGGTGCGCTGAAAAAAGGTAGAGAGGTAAGCATAGACGATGTGCCCCCATATTCTCGAATGGGCCCCTCCCCCCATCGTGTAAGCCACGTTGGCGTGACCCCCTCACACACATGCCGGACCGGTCCCGGTACTGTCTTGATGCGAATATGCACGCATCCGACCTACGCGTGGACTCGTCATCCTGAATGAAGCCGCCTTCATGTTGCCGCTCGCCGAGTTTGATGAGGACTAGATGCCCTTCAAGCAGGACGGCATCACGGCAGTCTCATTTTGAAGACTCCGATGGGTCACGGTGCTGCACCCCCAACGCGGCCATCATTCAACACTTGCGAAGTGAAGGAGATCGCCCCCCTCCCCCCCACGCGTGCATGACGCAGCACGAAGAAGGCGAGCACAGCAGGCGCCTGCAAGCGGCGCTTCGAAAAGCTCCTCTACCTGGCAGGAGGAGAAGACGCGTGAAGGGAGCGGCCACCTTGTCTTGGAGCGAGTTGAAGGTGACCGGGGAGTCCCAGTCCCCACATCGCCCTCCACGAGCCACGGACTCGAGCTCCAGCACACCGAAGACAACGTGAGGATTTTCATCAGGGTCTCCTCGTCGGCGTACAAGACGCGGGCCAGTGACGTCGGGTCCGTTTGGTAATTCCGCCCCATCTTGGGGGACGTGCGAGCCGAGATCACCGTACGTGGCACTGAGTTTACGAACGTCACGGAGCCTCTGCCGCCCTGTGAAGCGGGCATGTGTTGCTGCGGCTACTGTCACGGCCGTTAGTCACGCGCGCAACACAGCCGAAGATGGTGTTGGCGGAGGTTCGAGAGGGAGGGAGTGTCGGGCAGCTCATGCAAGGGATTTTGTGGGCACCTCTACGTGGTGGCAGATGCGCAGCCTGTGGTGCCGCGTAGCCACGTTCGCGAGTGCCAGCAATCCTCCGCCGAAGGAGCATACAGCAGTGTTGTTCGCTCATGCGATGGAAGCGTCGATGCAGGCAAAGTACACGTGCGCTGGCTGCACCATCATCAGCATCTTCAGGGGGCTTGGCGAGCTTCATGGCGGGCTCACGCTAATGGACACAGCGCTCAGAGCGAATGGCACACCAGCTCTCCTCCACCGGGCGAGAGCGGTGAAACGAAAACCGACATGCTCCGGATATGCCGCAGCTCAAAAAACCACTGGTGCGTTGTCTGCTGCTGCTCGCGTGGAAAGCGGCGAGTCGATGGCACAGGGTCCCGCGGCGCCAACCACGAATCATTCTCCACCTTGCCTAGTCGGACAGGTTTGGTGGCATTGCCCATGACAGGTCAGGAAAATGGGGATGGAACCCCCTCCCCCAACTCGATAAGTTAACTGCTTCTCCCTCCTCCCTCCCATTCTCTCTCTGATGTCGTGCTCGCGAGGGGCACGATATACACACACTCACACACACACATTCATGCGTGCGTTGCAAACGCGCAGACGTGAACGTGCATACACTTGGGTGCGAGGTAAGGCTGTTCCTTCGCGACCGTACAAAACACTAGTGAGCTGTGTCTTTCTGGCCCACGATATCACTTTAGGTCTTCTGCCGTAGTGTATGACAGGACGGCGGGAGGGGGTGGCGGAAAAGTCGATTAGACTGCGAAACGGCGGCGCACCAGCAACACACTCAGCGAACAGCCCGCACCCAGTGCAGAGGTCGTGCTCACTGACTGCGGTGCGGACTTGGCCTTCGCGTAGGAAAGGTAAAAGTAGCTCGATTGTGACCGAGCCAGTGCGCCACGTCAACAGAGAGTGAAGGCACCACCCGCGCCTCTTCGTCCGCTATCCCTTCTCTCTCGTCCCCCTCCCATCCTGCCCCCCTCCCCCCTCACACACGCTTTTCGACTAGCCGCCGCATAAGCACACACGCAAATTATCAGGTGGATTGTGCGCAGGGCGAGTCACCGCATTCCGATTAGGCGAAACTCCACACTCCACTCTCTGCCGTCCGCCTGTAGGCACTTGGGGCCATTTCCCAGGTGCCAGCGCCTCCGTCGTAACGTCCTCAGTGTGCCCGGCGCCACTTTTGCCTTTCCAGCGCTCACAATGTTGCGCTTCACACGTGCCTCTTTCACTGGCCGCGCGATGATCTCGCGCGGTAGTCCTGAGTGGTCCCACCGCCTTGATCTCAAGAAGGGCAAGAAAACAACGCTGGCGCACAAGCTCGGCACAAGCAAGCCCAACAACGCCTTGCAGTACGCGCAAATGACGTTGCACGACTTGACAGAGTGGGTCGTGGCCTACTCGCCGTGGCCGCTAACCTTTGGTCTTGCCTGCTGCGCCGTGGAGATGATGCACTCCTACTCGTCGCGCTACGACTTAGACCGATTTGGTATTGTGCCGCGTCCCTCGCCTCGTCAGGCGGAGATCATTATCGTCTCCGGCACCGTGACCAACAAGATGGCACCGCTGCTGCGCAACATCTACGTTCAGATGGTGAACCCAAAGTGGGTGATTTCGATGGGTAGCTGTGCCAACGGCGGTGGCTACTACCACTTCTCCTACGCCGTACTCCGCGGCTGCGAGCGGGCGATCCCGGTCGACTTCTGGATTCCTGGCTGCCCGCCGTCGGCCGAGAGCCTCGTATTTTGTCTGCACAACCTGCAGAAGAAGATCCGCTGGCACGAGATTCAAAAATACTCGGTGCGGTAAGCATGACAGAGGAGGGACGCACACAGAGGGCGAGCGCGAGCGACACCCACACGAGAAGGGGCGGAGGTGACGCACTGAAGAACATGATGGGGAAACGGGGAGGCAACGGAGGCAGGCGTGCAGACATGAAAGTCCCATGACCGGAGTGGGAAGGGCTGGCGCTTACTGCATACTCGAAGGTGTGTGCGGTGCCGAGAGTGTGTCTTGATATCGCGGGGACTCCCTCGCTTGCATGTGTGGCGCGTCCATTTTCCTCGTCCAACCCTCGAGCTCATGCCCTCATGTCCATGGGCTGCCTTGGACTTTTCTCTGCGTCCCTTTAGTAGCGGATTGCTCGTCAACATCGCTCGCTGCCTTTTTTTTCGCTCGTGTGTGGGTGTGCCGTGTGTCGATACTTCGATGTAGATCTTCGCATGTGTATGGGGGCGTACATAGAGGTAGGCCTGCATGTTTGGACCCGGCGCCCTCGTTCGCTCGGTTGCGGGTCGTCTCGGCGTGCGTACGTGCTTGCGTGTGCCGTGCCATCTTTGTTTTACTTTGCTTTTGTTTGTGCTCTAGGTCTCATCCTTTTCCGTGCGTCCTCTGGACGTGTGCACTGAAGCGGTAGGCTGGTGCACGACCAGCCTCCCCCTTCCCTTTTCCTCCCCCCTTCCATCAGCCACACACCCACACCAACACGTGCACGAATCTTTTCTCTGTTTTCCCTCTGCACGTTTTGTATGCTCTGTAGTGCATTAGGTAGCGTTAGCACGTGTATAGTCTATCGTTGTCGCCGTGCTCTGACGGAGAGCGAAATCAGAAACTCGAAGCAAGACATGCGCTCTCTCGCGACCAGACGCGCGGAAAACCGTGCACGCTCTCTCGATGCGGGCATGCACTGTAGCTGTGGCGCTGCGAAGGCTTCTGCTGTGAAACGCACAGACCATAATCCGACTTTTTGCTTCTCCTGCGTGTGTCTGTCTGTCTGTGTACTTCGGAGGATCCAGAAGTAAATCCATTCGGGATGCACCGCACGCCGCCGCCTTTACTCGCATGCGCACCTCGATGACCTTCGTCGTCTTCACGTCGTTGCAGACGAATAGCCTCTCTCACCGGTTTCCTCTGGGTGTACCTCTGGAGATTATCATTGCCTCTTCAGATGCTTGACTGAACTCCGCGCATCTACACACCAACACACGGACACACCTACATATGTCCTCCTCTCCCTCGATTATCTGCTGCACGTGCACCGCCACCGCAGAACATAGGGAACTACACACCATGCTTTCATCTCCGTTGCGATGCCATCGGACATGGTGAATGTTGTTCTCGTCGAGCGTACCCCGGAACAGGTGATTGTGGAATACCTAGGCAGCGCCGTAGATGAGGGCGCCGATACCGTTCCCCACGGTGCAGCGCCGCAACGTGTTTACATTCAGCACAGAAGACACCGCCCCATGGAGCGGGTACGCGGACAGTGTCCACGGATACACGCATGCACTGGTGACGCGCCACGAGATGCAAGAGACACCTCACGTGTATGACGAGCACCAACGTCATGGTGCGTTGTAGGCACGTGTGGCCCCGTTTACGAAGTAGCGCCATGGCGCATGGACATTGCAGTTGGTCGTGGCCTGGATAATAGGATTTCCGTTACTGGGACAAAGATGCCCAACGGACACGCAAGCACAGGGTTGACGTCAGGCTTTCGAGAAGATTGGGGGTGGGAGGGGGGTAGAGAGAGCAGGGGGACCAAATGCATGCATGCGTACCCCAGTGGTGACGATGTGAGCGCTGTGCGCTTGCGTCGTCGTCTCTGGGTTGATGTCCTCACTCCTACCCCCGATGGTGTACGCCTGATGATATACGCCGAGCAGGCGCACACAAAAACACCTCTTGGGTCTGTGGACTGCCCTGTTCGTGCAGTCTCCCTTCGGATTCCTTCCGCTGTTTGTGTTTTGCGTTTTCGATGAAGCCATTGACAAGTGCCGAGGGCTTGTGTGCAGCGTCGCGTCTGCGGCATCTTCCTGTTGTCGTGGTGTGTACCGTGATTGTTACAATGGTGTGTGCCCCCCTCCTCTTGCCGGTCATTCAGCGGGCCCTCTTTTCTTCGTGTGTGTTCTCGATGACTTACTCGTGCCCTCCCCCTCCTCTCGTTATGGCTTCCCTTCTGCTGATACGGCACCATGCTAGCCTTCGCTTGTGTTGTGTCCTGGTGTGTCCCTCATCCGATACACGGTGTCTCTCTGTCTGTCTGCCGTTACTGCTACTCCTGCAGAGGAGCACTTTTTTTTGCCCACGTACGGCAACAGGCGCACGTGCCCAGGCGAGCACACCCACCCACACACACACGCACGCGCGAAAGGCTGTGATGAAGTGGGCGCACACTTGTGCACATGAAACCGCTGCCCAGAGCGTGAAAGTCGGAAAACAAAAAAAAGGAAAAAAGCGGAGAACAAGAGAGGCAAGAAAAAAATGTGTGTGTGTGGGGGGGGGAATGGTTGCAGGACTGCAACGTGCTGCCGTCTTTTCATCACACTCCCTTCTCCTCCATCAGCTCCTTGGTGGATCTGCCCCGCACCTCCTCACATCTCTTAGGGGCCTGTGTGCCTCGCATCTCGTTCTCTTTGCGTGTGCATGGGAGGACTGCCTGGATGCCTGTCCACCACTCTTTCTTCACCCCCTCCCTCTCTCCCCCTCCACGACATCCCTCTTCTCCTCACATAGACTCACTGCTCGCCCACGTGCCATCGCCGTTTGACTCCACCGCAACGTTGTTTTCTTTTTTTCCTCACAGACCCCTATCAGCCAGGACATGCCAACACGCACTTGGTCGCAGTCGGCACGCATCTCTCTCTCGTGAGGACCTTCTGTGCTGTTCCCTGTCGTCTCGCGCTCCTACGCACGCAAGCTGAGGCGATACCATGCTTCACGTTGTCCTCTTCAAGACCGACGCAAAGAAGTTTGCGAAGGAGTTCCCTGGAAGCTCGCTCGAGGAAGCCATCGAATCACTGCACCAGGCCAAAATCCCCGGCCTTGTCGATTTTAGCATACGTCCCAAGAATAGCAACCCCTGGCCAGGCTACCAGGATCACTCGCAAGGCTACACACACGCATTGATATCGAGTCATGCGAGCGCGAGCGCGCTGCGCACCTACGCTGAGCATCCAGCGCACAAGGCGCTGCAGGTGCGCCTCCTCAAGTGTGTCACGGCGCCGCCTCTCCGTATGGAGCTCGATATTCACCCCAACCTGTGAAAGCAGTGGTGAAGCGAAAAAAAAGAAAATGATACAGGACATTCTATTCATTTGGATGTCATACCTCGTACTACGCGTCGCCACGTGTCAGCAAGTCTCGATATCCGAGAGCAGATGCGCCATGATACGCGTCCCTTTGTGCTTTTTTTTGTGTGTGTGCGCAGGTGCATAAAACAGCGTCTACACTGAGGACCAATTTGCTTAGTAGTCATTACGTGACGGGCGGCGAACATTCAGCACCAAAAGGCAGTTGCTGTAGCATGCAGTGCGGTTTTTTTTTTGGAAACGGAAAAGAACGAAGATGTGCCGCATCTCAGAGCACCCATGACTCCTCGCGTGCAGCCGACGAAGATGTGCATCTGCATCGGTGTGCTTGCCTGTCTCTCAAAGACGTGTGCCGCCCTACCGTCGTGGCACATGGCGTACAAGCTATTTCCACTTCGTGTGCATGTGGTCATAACCGTCCGCCCCCCCCCCCCCACACACACAGCCGCTGCCGGTACAGTAGTCCACATGGGCCTTGCTTGTGGCCCGCTTTGTGTCCGTGCCATCTCGCTTGGCTCCTTCCCCACCCCCTCCTCGTGCGTCGTGCTGTCAGCTCGACAGTTCCACCTCAACCTCCTCACATCGTCTGTGTTTCGCTGTCTTGCGCCCTTCGTTGACGGGCTGCCTAATCACAGACAGCATCGCAGCAGTAACCACGACAGAGACTTAACAGACACACGCGCACGTGACTCATACAATATAAGAGCCACTTATTCACAAAGGCAGAGAGAGGGGAAGGGGCAGCACCTTCACTCGTGGGACTGTGTCGTCTGTCGCGGAGTGCATTAGGCCAACGCCATGGAGCTCAGCCCGTCCAATGCGAAGGAAGAGGCTCACCATACATCGCTGAACCCGCAGGTGAACTCCGTCTGCCACTGCGCGCATCTGAGGCTGAAAGGCCCACTGCAAGTCGAGAAGCTGCGTGAACTGCTCAAGAGGGTACGCACGACCGTGCCGGGCCTCATCGAGCTTCACTTTGGCGAAAACATGAATGTCTCCGGGAGCAACGCCTACTCCGCACAGGGCAACACGCACGCCCTCTTCAGTCGCCACCAGAATGGGCAGTACCTCAAAATGTACAAGACCCACCCGGCTCATATGGATCTCATGACCTACCTAATGAGCATGGCGGAGCGCCCTGCGACAGTGGTTGACTTCGTCAACCTCACTTCAAGCCTTTGACAACCAGTCAACGCACCAAACCTCAAAAGGGTCGACATCTGTCACACATGCGCGCAAACATGGGGAGGCAGAGGTGCGCTGTCTTGCACGCCGGTCGACCGGTGCGCGAAAAAAAAGAGAGAGTATGAAGACCAACGATATGCGCTCAGCAAGTGACGTACGCACACCCTGAGACCCACTCGCCTCCGCTGCTCCTCATACACATCTTCAAGAGCGAAAAGGATCGCATGTGGAGCTGCGCTCCCCGCAAATCAAGCTAACCAACCGCCAGGACATATGTATGTGCATTAGCGGAGGAGGCTGGTCCGGGCAGGAGCAGAGATGGTAGATGTAGGGGAAGAGAGTTTGGGTATGGTGATATCTCCTCTTTTATAGGACGGCATATTGGCAGAGCTCGATTCACGAGCGTGGTGAGGCGATACATGACCATTGTAGGCGTAGTCGAGGGGGGACGCTGATTGTGACCTAGCACGAAGAAGATAGCCCTCTGTAGATACAGCAAAGTGATGCTTGAGAGAGAGAAAGCAAGGGTGAGAGCGATGCCGTTACTCCGTGCGCATGTAGTACTGCTCACGACATGCCCGTTTTTTTTTTCTTATAACGGCGCCGCCTGCTTGCTTTATGTGTGCCGCGTGTTCATCTCTTTTTCTTCCTTTTCTTGTTGCAACCGAAGCGGGCCTCTCACCACCTTTCTCTTTCTCAAGCCTTTCCCTTGCTCGTATCACGTGCGCTCGCTCCTTCATCACAAGCTACGTGCCACTGCTCGCTGCCGCTCCTCCTGCACGCTTCCCTTATTATCTTTCACGGGCACCATCGACGAAGAGGCGCTGATGGGCATCCCTTCTCCATCTTCCTCCTTCTCTCCCGCGCGTGTTTGTTCCTCGTCTGACATCACCAGCAACACCAACACGCTACGACGCGCGAAAAAGGAAGAAAGCCTGATGCAGGCGCTGTCAACACAACCACCAAAACGGACAGATTCGCTTTGCGGAACCCTGCATTGTCGCTCTCGCGCGCGCCCGCAGGCTTTTCCGCCCATGTCCGCGCGCCTGAACATCAGTCATCGGCTGCGGATACCCCCACTCTTCTCTCACGGTCCAAAGAGGCGCCCTCGATGACTGTTTTCTTTCTTCTTCCTATTTGTTTCCTTCCCACCTCGTTAATTATTTGTTTTCGTTGTGACGGGAGTCGACTGCGTGGCAGGCAGAGGTTTGAAGCCTTGTTCATGCCTTGCTTCTCGGCATGTGCGCGCGAATGCGCAGGTACTCCTATATCTATACATCTATGCAAATACACACATATATATATATCTGTATGTATCTGTGTCTGCAGATGATTGCGGCAGACATGGCCGGTCCTGTTCGTGAAAAAGGTTATTGTGATTTTCAAACGAAAAAAAGGGAAGTCTCTCCCGCGGTGTCGTTCTTGCGCGATTCGCGCACGTCATTCATGACAACGATCCACGGGTTGTTGGCGGCTGTCTCTCTCTCTCCGCCGCCTTCTTTTATGACCTTTGTGTGTCATGTCTGCTAGCGTCGACCCGCGTCGCGGGCGGTGTCACCTCTCCTCTGTCTTTCTTTTTCGCTTTTCATCCTACCCGTCTCCTCTCTCACCGTCCCCGTTCCATCTCGACCATCCCCTATGCGCCGCCAAGAATTTCGCATACCCCTTCTAGAAATCACACTCTCTTGTTATTTTTCCTTATTTTTTTTTTTGCGTCCTCACGATAGCCTTGCTTCTGCGTCATTGTGCCAACTCGTCTCTCTTACCATCTCCCTGCTCCGTACTTCACACGTCCGCCTATCTGCCACACATTCTCTGTCAAGTGTGGCTGAGCGGCTCAGCACTTACCCCATTGCGTTCTCGCGTCCTCTCTCTTCCTTTGCCCACATCCAGACTATTTCCGTCCACGCACCTCCTCCGGCTCTTTTTTTTCTTTTCAACCGTCTCGTCCCCCTTCCACGCAAAGATGACCGCTGAGTACGACTACCTCTTCAAGCTGCTGCTGATCGGCGACAGCGGTGTCGGTAAGTCCTGCCTGCTACTCCGCTTCGCCGATGACAGCTACACCGATAGCTACATCTCCACCATCGGTGTCGACTTCAAGATTCGCACGCTGAACCTGGAAAGCAAGGTAATCAAGCTGCAGATTTGGGATACCGCCGGCCAGGAGCGCTTCCGCACCATCACGAGTAGCTACTACCGTGGTGCCCACGGCATCATTATAGTGTATGACACGACCGACATGGAGAGCTTCAACAACGTCAAGACGTGGCTGAGCGAAATCGAAAAGTATGCAAGCGAGAACGTCAACAAGATCCTCGTCGGCAACAAATGCGATTTGGTCACAAAGAAGGTCGTGGACACGCAGATGGCGAAGGACTTTGCCGACTCTCTTGGCATCCCGTTCCTTGAAACGAGCGCCAAGAACTCCACAAACGTCGAGGAGGCCTTCATCCAAATGGCATCTGGAATCAAGGCGCGCCTGGCCGTGAGTGGTGAGGCCAAATCTGTGACCCGCCCCAACCTGCAGAACCCCCCCACAGCAAAGAAGGACGACAGCTGCTGCTAAGCGTTTCGAGAAACGGGTGTGATACACAAAGGGAAGGACTGCCGCAGAGTGGAGGGAAGGGTTAGGAGTACTCCTGCCTTCTCTCGACCCGAGGGACGGTAACGCTTCTGTGATCTCCGGACAGGAGCACGGCGTCGAGAATAGGTGTGTGACGTTACTTCGCCAATGGTACACTGCATGTGATCGAAAAGGCACGCATGAACGCGTCACTGATCTTCAGCTGTGCCGTGATGTGTCGGTGGCTGTTGTCCCCAGCTGGGTGAGAGGCGCACTTGTGTATGTGTGTGTGTGTGTCCCCCACCCTTCCCCTCCGCCCCACCTCACCACAAGTGCGTGCAGGCTGCTTTTAGGTACCTATGCGTCGATCGGTGTGATCTCCTGCTTGCGCGACTGTCAATCTACACCCCCCCCGCCGATACGCCCAAACGCGAAGAGGCGGACACGCACGCACACAATGCTGTGGAGACTCGAGACAAGCGTTGTGAAGAGAGACAAGGAAACCATTAACGTGTTTTTCGTTGAACAGTCTTATATCCACTTGTGGCACTGATGGTTTTCTCCTCTCTTATGCAACTCTCGTGACGCGCTGTGTACGCTAGCGACTCACGAAAACCCACGCAAGGGACTTCCCTGTAGATGCCAACTGTCCTGTGTCACCTGGAAAACACCACAAAAGAAGAGGAAAGGAGAAGAAGCATGAAGGAGCAGTTTCACGACGGGAAGCGGTGGGCCTGTGGAATGGATGTCCGGTGGAAACAAGTGTGCTAGCATCTACATCTGTGACCGTCTGTGTGTCTGTGTGTTTGTGTGTATGCGTGTGTGTGCCGATGTCCGACAGAGTCTCGCAAGGGTTGGATCTCTTCTACCCCCGTCCCCGCCCGCTGCTGCGTCCTCCTCTCTTCGATGATCTTTTTTTTTGTACGCCGTCCTATTCTTCTTTTCATGCTGCGCCTTGGGAAGATGTGCTTTTTTGTTGTTGCTTACTTCACTGTGATTCCACGTCCTTGGCGCTCTCCTCTCCTCTCCTCTCCTCCCCTCTACTCTCTCTCTCTGTGGGTACGCTTGCTTTGGGGCTCTGGCGTTTGAGGAGTAGTGAAGAGAGTGACATATCTCTGAATGGCCTGTGCGTCAGGTTGTCCATTTAGTTGCATCGCGTGCGCACGGGAGAGAGAGAACGCCACTTCCACTCTCTGCCACATACAAAGAGAGAGGAAAAAAAGGAGGTGTGTGGAAGTATTCAGCAGGATTGTCGGCAGGTGTGTCCCTGGAAGGGAACCGGCTCGGGCGGCGGGGAGGGGTGTTGGGGTAAGAAGGGTGGAGAGGGTCACAGCGATGGTGCTATAAACAACGGAAGGTGTCTCTCCCTCTCTCTCTTCTTGTCACTCTGCGTGTGCATGCGAAATGGCGAGATTCAGCCATGCTCCTGTGTCAGACGCTCACCCTTCCTGAGTCCACCACCTCGCGAGCTTTACAGCCCTTCCCGGCACATGCACGTCTTCCTCATCGTTGTTCGTCCGCGGATGAAGTTGTGTGTTCCACTTGAAAAAAAGGGGGAAAGAGGGATTCGCCGTTGCCTTCTTTGTCCTCACACTGTCTTCGCCTTTTTCTCTTGTTTTGCGGAGCTTGTTTCTGTTTGCGTCTTCCGTGTCTCGTGACTGATGCGTGTGCGTGCGCGTGTGCGTGCGCGTGTGCGTGCGCGTTTTTATTATTATTATTATTATTTCGGCTCCTCTTTCGAGAAGGAAAGAAAAGCACAAAACAATCGCACGTGACAAGCCCTGCACGAAACTCTCTGCCTGCCTCTGGACGCTCTCTCTCTCTGTCTGTGTGTGTGTGTGTATCTGTCTTCAGTGCTTGTTCTTTTACTTGGCGGGTCGAGTCTCTGTTCCGCTCCTCCCCGACCCCTGTGCGCTTGGGCGTCCCTTTTTCTGTGCTTTTCGGTTTTCTTGTTGTTTTACCTCAGTCTCTATTGCTCGCTACCAGCACATGCTAATGCCTGCGCGTGTGGCTGGGTGGGTGGGTGCGCGTCCGTAGGCGCACGCGTCCTTTGCTTGTATGTCTTCGCCGGTGTGCGCCTATGCGTCTTCCCCTTAGGATTGTCTCCCTCCTCCCACCACCACGGCGAAAAAAAAGTGTAGAGAGAGTTCGGCCACCGTTACCAATATATATATATATAAGGAAACAGACGAGAGAACAGTGCAGACGTGACAACAACAAACCCTTCCTCCTCCTCCCCACTCTCCCAAGAAACGAAAAAGGAAAAAAAAACAGAGTTTGGATAACGGAGATGTTAAACTCGCGTCGACAGTGGCCATGATACGCAGCAGACCATCATGTTCACGAGAGTATGTGGCTGGACGTGTGTGTGGTGAGCGGTAGGAATACACGAAAAAAGAAAAGCAAAAAAAATGAAAAGGAAGCGTTGAGGTAAACGAAGGAGGGGATGTGGCAGCATTGTAGTGTGATGTGTACGCAACGCCTTCTTTTTTTTTGTGTGTGTGTGTGTTTGTATTCATCTCCTGCCCTTCCACCACTTACCCCGAGGGCCCTCCTCCTCCCCTCCCCGTTCTTCCCTTCCGTCTTTGGTGCTTGATGGGCCTCCTTCAGGAAAGCAGGCTGACAAAAAAAGCCTACATATAGCGAAAGCGTCGCCCCTGCGCTGGTCAAGGCGAAGCAGCAAGCGGAAATGAGGAGGAGCACATGTGTCCGTGTGCATAAGCAGCGATCAGACTCCCCCCTCCTCCTCTTCCTCCTCCTCCCTTCTCACCTGTCGTCATGTCGGTTTCTCTCCGGTGACTACTGTTGCCGTATACTTCGCGTTAGCTCCACTTTCTCCTGCACCACCCTCACACTCGCTCTCTGTCTTCCTCTCTCGCTCTTCGTTTTCCACCACACCGCAGTGGTGCTCGCGCAGATCTCGAACGTTGAGGGCTTCAACATCGAGCACAGAAAAAAAGAAAAGGTTCAGTGAGCGGAACAACGAACCGTAAAGACGGGGGCGCGTCAGCTCCCTGTGTGCTGCACCTCTGTAATCATTCGTTTTTGAACCACGAAAATTTACTGTGAAAGACGAACGATGGTAACATCGCCGAAGCCGCTTCTTGAGGGCTTGCACAAGATCACCGACCGCAGTGTATTCTTTCTTCCATGCGAGAATGATCATCTCGACTTGACAACCGTTAGCACCGCTCCCCCGTCGCACCGCAGCGTACTGCAGCGTAATGGCTTGGTGGCAAAAGCGTTCATTGGCGTGACGTTTTACGAGGTGCGCACCCCCGCCGCGCACCCGTCGTCGCGTACATCGCCAGAACGTGACATGTGCAAGTCCGACGGAACCGATTCAGCGAAGCACCGCAAACTGTCCGCTGCGAAGCGAGAGGATCTGTGGCGTACTGCGTTGGTGTACGGCGGCCTGCTGCACGACAAGTGGGATGCATTGGTGACCCCAGAGGAGCTCGCGGCGACGCCGTGGCCAGTGCACACCGAAACGCAGTACGCGGAGCTGATGGAGGAGCTAGTTGCGCGGAAGGCTTGCACCACGGCAAATACGTCAAGCTTCTGCGTGCCTATCTTGTCCATTGACGAGTTCGTTTACAAGAACAAGGAGGTGCGCGTGTGCCTTGGCGTGGCCTGGATGCCATGCTACTCGTACAACCTGCGAGAGTGGGCGGCAACATTTGCGCATTCTGGTCACTGCGTGCCAGAGGCGTCGCTCCTGGCGCTGCTGCATAACGTGACCACCGGCGCACTCGCGCTGCGCACGGCCACCGGCACAGCGGACAAAACGGATGCGGCCCTCTCTTTGTCCGTCACTCTGGAGAAGGTGCTTGTGTATCGAGCTTCGGAGGCGGAAAAAAAGATCGCGAAGGAAGCCGACCCAGACGAAGCGGGGAGGGGGTTAACATTTGCGTTAGCCACCGGCGCGTTCAGGTGGCGGCGAGCAGAGCCGCGTGTTGACAAGAACAGTCGGACGAGCGTGCCGACACCGTTCCGCATCAGAGCTCTGACGAATCACCTGATCGTCTCCGAGGAGGTGCAGCTGCTGTACCGCACGCCTGAGGATTGCTCGCCGAGGCTATACCCGACGCACGGCAGCGCGGCCGCAAAGCGAGATGTCTGGACTCTCGGTGTCGTCCTCTACCTCCTCGCCTCTGGCTTTTCCGGCACAGGTCATGCCGCCACCACCTCTCCGCCGGACCGTGGCTCCCTGTTTCCTCCCCTGCGCGAGTTGACACCGCTCAACTCACCGGCGCTCACTCCAGACTCTCTCTGGAAGCGCCTGCGGCGGGAGCTGGAGGACCGCGGCTACAGTAGCATAATCGTGACCGTGGTCGCACAGCTCCTCTCGCTTGACCCGCTCACGCGACCGTCGCTGAACACAATGGATCGCATGCTGCAGGATCTGCATCGGCCAACCCCTGTGTGCCGCTTCCCGTTCGCTCTAGGCTCGTACGACCTGCTGCGGATGCCGAACCCTACCGACATTAACCTGAACCCCGGCGCACGGCGGTACACCATGGAGGGAGTGTGCATCTTGTGCAAAAAGCACCGTGGCAGTACGCCCCAGTGCGCCAAGGACGGCGATCATGTTCCGGGCTTATCGTCGCCGTCGTGGTCTGGCGAGGAGCTGCTGCCGCAGCTGCACGGCAAGGACTTGCACTACATAACCTTTCTTTACCCCCTTTGCGGGTCCAGCGATGAGCGTCGGCGGCGCAAGCAAGCAGCACTCGCTTTGCAAACTTGCCACGACGGCATCAACGCCGCTAGCAGCAGAATCGCCCGAGATGCCACGCCGCTGCTGGACGCTACGCTGCTGTTTCAGGTGTTCGGCGGCTTCGCCGTGTACGAGCGGGTGCCGGAGCGGAACGCGAAGGGTCAAGTCTTCCACCGCGTCACGGTGAAGGAGGTATTGGTGCCGTACCCGAGCCAGGGGCTGCGCCGCTCGGAGTTGCCTCTGGTGAAGCTGACGATCGATTTCAGCGGCGGCCTCCCATGGCCTTCCTGCTGCACGGAAACGCTGCAGAAGAGCGGCCGCGTCTCCTGCAACGTGCCACTCGGCTTCACGGGGGCTCACCACGACGTGAAGTGGTTTGGCTGGGTGCTACCTGGCGAGCGCTTTAGCCTGCCAAACGGAGGTCATTGGACGGCGCCGCACGATGGTTCCTTCGTGTTCTGGTTCCACTCGGATCTGCGACCAACGGATCGAGACTGCTACTTCGCTCTGACAAGTATGCGCGCAGCGACGCTGCCGGCAAAGCTGCCGCGCACTGTGATGCCCGATTCGCTCTTTCGGATCCACGCCGGGGACCAGAGACACCCCAGTAATCTTCTGCCAAGTCGCGTAGGGAGCGGTAGCCTAGCGGATTCTCGCGTGGAACGGGGCAGCATAGTGCACCGTCGCTCATGCCAAAGCGTGACAGACATCGCCTTACCATCAGCGACGCACGAGATTGTGGAGGCAGACGAGAAGGTGAGGGTCCTTCTGGCGCATAGGCCACTCTCTCTCTCCGTGTCGCAAGTGCAAAACATGCAGGAGGAGTCACCGACCCTTGGGCGACGCCGGTGGAGCAGCGCAAAGGACAGGATGCTGTCTCGCCACTCCCCCGTTTTCCCCGCGGAGGTTGTCGACGCCCTCGAAACACCCGATGAGGCGCGACAGAATCCTGGTGCTTCCCGTGCTCCGTGGGTGCTTCGCTCCGTGGAAGAGACAGGGAGCAGTGGCGTAGTCCTCACACCTCAGCTACATGTACCGGATCTTGATACGCCGAAGCCAGACACGCACGCCAGAGCTGACCACAAGAGCCCGAAATCGCCGGACTGGGAGAGGACCAGCGACCAAGCGCACCTGCCAGAGCGCAACCCCACCCAGCCACCCGTGGATGGCAACACCACCGCGAGGGGCACACACGCCCTGGCCGCTCCTGAGAAGAACATCTCTCCCGCCGCGTCAGAGTCCCTCACTTCCGGGTGGAAGAAGGCCCGCAGGTTACGTGGCGCGACGGTCTCGTCAGAGGAGTGTTGTGGTGCTGCAGCGGTGCAGTTTGTGGCGTCCGCACCGGCAAGTGCCGGCGTCGAGCATCCCTTTAGAAGTACAATGGTGTCCGGGCAGTCGGTGCTGACCGCGCAAAGCAGCGTCCTTGGAGGCTCACCACGGCTCGTGAAGCTGAGCCCTGTCTCTCAGCATGGGGCGAGGAAGCAGAGCATCCAGGCAACCTCGTCGTGGATCACGCCAAAGTTGCCACCGATTGTGGATGCCCTGCCTGCGGGACTCGGCGAACTGCATGTCTGCGGGCTATGGCTGCCCAGCGAAACAGTGGAGGCGGTGTTTCGTTCTCTAACCTTCTGCATCCTCTCCACCGGTGAGCATGGCTACATGCAACCACCAGTGAAGACGTCTGCGCGAGTGGCGCATGCCATCCGTGCCCCGCCGGGTGCAGAATTCTTGGCCTTCCTGTCCAACCAGGTGCCGCTGTTTCATCGCAATCACCCGCGGCTGGAGAGGACGGGTGTTTCACTGATGCTACCGCACCACGGGTTCACGTGCTACGCTGCGGACGGCACCCTTTTGGGGGTTCTGGGGCTGCGGTGTAGCACCAAGGGTGACCCAGACGTGATGGCTGGCGAGTTTGAGCTCATGATGTGCACCAGCGCGGCATTCCACGGCAGCAGCGTTGCTTCGTGGACTGTATATACGTCTCACCTCGCGGAGAGCGTAGGGGTTGAAGCGCACATGAGGCAGGCCGCCGTCAGTCCCGTCAAGACAAGGAACGACTACGATGGCGAGGACGGGCAGGCAGGCACTCTCCGTCACGTGTCCTCCTTGCTGCGCCCCGCGTCGGGCAGTCGAAATATGTGGTCCAACACCCCGGAGAATCAGACACTCACCTTTACGGGTGCCCATCATCTCGTGGGCGAGTTCACACCAGACAAAAACGGCGACACTCTACGGTCTCGCAGGGGAGAGGGGGAAGCGGTGCTACCAGCGTGCTGGATGAGCTTTGACGGCGTGTCGACCGCGCTCCTGTTTGCAGACGCGCAGCAGTCTGTCTGGGTGCCGTACAGGATCGGCGGTTAGTTGTACGCAACGATGGTGCCAGCGCTGGGCTCGTATTCGTTTTTTTTTCGCTTTTATTTCGGTGTCGGTCTTTATGCTGCTCACTGAATCGCGTCTCTCTTTCTCTCTTCGTCCCCACACCTTTTACTTTTCTGGTGACGTGGCATGCTGTGGTCACTGCCGGGGTGCCACAATCAGTTGTCAAGGATGAGGGGCACGGATGCGCGGATCCTCTGAACCTCTTTATGCGTCCACGTTGCCTCCATGTTGTCACTCGCCTGTTTGTTGTTTTTGTTGCTGTTGCTTGCCCTCACGCACGCAACCCTTCTTCCGCATCCCACCCCACTCACATCTCCTCACCCACTTCGCAACTACCCCCTCTTGTACATGTGTTTTGGGTGTGTGGCACGTGCGCCCTTTCCACCGCATCGTACCCCTCACACGCGTTCTCTTCTATCGTATCCTTTCATGGTTCTCCGCTCCAACCGCGCCCCACCCCCATCGCGTTTCGTTCTCCCACATGCCTCTAAACACATTTTTGTTGTTGTTGTTTCCGGTTATGAACGTATTCGTTTCCCCCTGCCTGTCGGTACATCGGGTGGTCTCTAACCCGGTGACGGAGCAAACACCGGAGAAAACACCCACGTACGTAGACCCATAGAGCTTTGCCTGTGTGGCGTTCTCTGTAAGAAGGATGACTCTCCCCACCACCACAACCGACGCCTCTCATCCGTACCGCGGCCACCACAGGGGGCCTCTTTGCATGTCTGTTGTGTCCGCTGCTGGCACGCATTTTTTGTTTTAGACTCGCTCTTGTTTTAGCTGTTGTTCGCTCTGCGAGTGTGGTGCAAGTCCGAGGAAAAGGAACGCAAAGAACAGTGCTCCTGGCGCCGCTGCTGCTGCTGCTGCTGCCGCCCTCCTCCTCCGTCGCGGGCGCCACCTTTTGCCGCTGTTTCTCTCTCTCCCACTTTCTCCCTTATGCTTCTTGGCAGTCTCCGGGAAAAGTGATGATTCCTTTGGTTTTCTTTTTTTGGATATCACTTGCCGGTCTGTGTCAGTCTTTCCTCTGACTTCCTTCTTGCCCCCCCCCCACAGCGATGCGCAGGTGGAGGGGGCAGCCTGCACGTACATCACCGTTAGCTTCGGTCGCTCACAGCGGCGCAGCGTGTTGCGTGCACCCGCCCAAAGCGACAGAGAAACGGACATGCCGACTCACATGGGAGCACTTGCGTGCAGCTGAGCACAGGCGCACACATCCATGCGCCCGTACATGATGGCGGGTTTGTGTGCTCACGCCTGGGGCCCCGAACACGCAACATACACATCTTCCCGCACCGTCCTCCTCTGCTTTCTAAATCATTCTTGTGTCGAGACACGTGTGCACCTGTAGGTGTTCATGCGTGTCTTGTCCTCCAGTCGCTCTGTATGCGGAGCGTGAGCGCGCACGTGGGACACCGCATAACACGGATAGAAAACATACAGACCTCCCCCTGTCTGGGCCGTTGGTCAGCTCGTGGTGCATTCTTGTTTTACTTTATGTTTTCCACTTTCTTTCTCCTGTTCCTGCTCGTTAGCACGACTGTCCGTGCTACTGTATTCATCTCTCTTTCAGATCTTTATATCCTTCCCTTCTCCCCTGAACCCCCACCCCCTCCAATATCAGCGTCCCTCTGCCGAAACAGCTGTTTACACGTGATTGACTCCTCTCTCCTCCCCCTTCCTCCCTCTTCTTCTCCGGCGCTTTTTTGTGACCTCCCACACTCTCTCGCTCGGATCCTCTGTATGAAATCACCCGTATGCACACACACACACACACACGGACGCGCATATATTGGGGTGAGCTCACCTCTTGCTCTTCGACCAGAGCGTATGCATGCGTGTGGCGCTCGTCGTGTGAATCCAGTGTGGACGTGTCTCCTCACGGTGCGGTTTGCCTTCCGTTTTTGTTGTTTTTTTCGCCTTGTTCAAACCCTTACGAGCGCCGTTGTTTCTTCCACAGACCAGCCATCAATGCCGGCTGTGTGTACCTGCAGCCATAGAGTCGCTCTTGCACGGGTGCACCTCGACAGGCGCACGACGTGTTGAAGAGATCTCCATCGTGTACTGTAAACCGAGTAGGGCGACACCAAAACCACAGCCTCCCCGCCCCAGCCCCCGCGTCATATGCCCTCTCGATCTCTTATGCAATGTAGCTCGAATCGAGCACTTCTTCGGATTAACGGAAGAAGGCATACGCTCGCACTGCTCAACCTGTGCAACACCTCACCCAATAACGACGACACCCATTTCCTCACCTTTTCTCCTTTCTTTCTCTTCTGGAGTCGCGTCATTGCGCGCGGAGAACTGCGGTAGCCACCGCCCCCCTCCTCCTCCTCCTCAGTGCACTCACCGCTGCTGCTGTCACCGCTCCTTTTGAATGTGTGAGGGATGCCAGGGATATTCTTCTTGGGTGTCTCCTGCTCTTTTTTGTTTTGGTTGAGAAGACCCAGGAGGTACAATAGTAAAGTCTTCGAGGATAGACGGCCATCAGCTGGGAAAGGGGTGCTCAATGCAATCTATGACGGCCACGATATTCCGGCGCAGCGGCGGGCTGCTGCCGAGTGCTCAATCGACTTCTACTCTGTCCCACTGGCACCGTCGTCTCAGCACACTTGGTCGCCGATTCACCACAGCACGCGCTGCCCACGCATCGACTCCGACGTCGTCAGCCCTGTCAGCAAACGACTTTGCCGCCATCACTCCGCTTCTTCTTCTGCGCCAAATGCTGCAACAGCACACCCAGCTGGACGGTACCGACTTGGCTGCGCAGCTCCACCCCGGCGAACAACACATCGTTATTTCTCGCATCAAGTTTTGCCATTTCTGCGCTGCGTCGCATGTCGAGGATCCAGACGCCGCCCTGACAGATTTAGAAGCGGCGGGCGTGGTGGTGGTGCTGGACGGCGGAAGCATGGTTCATCTGAGGCCTGTGCTCTACCTTGAAACTCTGGAAATGATCCGCAACGTGGCGAGGCCGTCAAGCAGCGGCAACAGGACGTCTGAGACGAACTCGAAGCTGTCAGTGGCGGTCAGCAGCTTCATGCTAGAGGAAGCGGAGCGTCGTGTCGCGGTGCTGACCGAGAAGGAAAAGGCGATGCGGAAGCGACTGCAGCCCGCCATCGCGCGAGCAGCGCGCTGGCGCCGCACGGTATGGGGTGGTGCACTGCTCTATGCCGGCGCTCAGCTCGCCATCATATCGCGTCTCACCTACTTTGACCTAGACTGGGACATTATGGAGCCAGTCTCGTACATCCTTACGGCTACAAACGCGATTTTCTTTTTTCTGTACTACCTGCGCTTCAACGAGGAGCACTCCTACAGCGCCTTTGATCAGCGGTTCCTGCCTCGAAAAGTGCGCCAGTACGCTCCCAAAGACTTCGACTGGGCGGCGTATGCGGACGTGTGCCAGCAGCTCGTTGAGGAGCGAGCGATGCTGGACTCCATCTTGAAGTGGAGTGCGAAACACTGATGCATACACGCAAACGAGGGACAAGGTCGTGGTGGCGAGCCACATTCCACTCGGTGGAGTTGCGGGGTTCAAAGAATGTCCAATGTGCGCGTATGAGAGCGTCCCCCTCCAGGATGCTGAACTTCTGCATTCTGTGCGCAGTGTGCATGGGTGCTGCTCTGAGAAACGGGCGATGCAAAGATCGCGAACCTACTTTTTCTTTTTTTTCTTGCTGCCCCTCCCCCTCTTCCCAACGATCTCGTCGAGCCGTAGTGCGCAAGTTGTGTGCGTCTGTCTATTGTAGCCACTTTTGCCCGCTCGAAGGGATTCTCGACGCCTGTATGCTTTCGCCGCTGCACATGCTCGCATGCCCCTCCCAAGCTCGTGTGTCCCTTTACGTGAGTAAGCAGGGGACTGGAGAGTGAGCCGAGTTGGTAGAGGCGCAACGAGGTGCGGCGACAGCATCTCTTTCACGCTGTTTTCTCTCTCCGTGAGACTTTCCCTCTGCAGGACCGCCTGTGTCGCGGTCGTGGAGACGCATCTCTGCGCTCACACACACACACACACGCGCACGCACGCACGCACGCCATATGCTCATCCCTCGCTGGGTTCACCCCCTCCTGGCGAAGGTACATGCACATGAGTCTTTTTTTTTCTGGCTTGTCGGGGAGGCGGGCCTGCGGCGTTCCGGGCATCCTCGCTTGCTTTTCTGATGAGCACCGCCACGCTTGATGTCTGGTCCCTCTGCACCTTTGCCTGCGCACAAAACTACCTTCTCCGTACCCCTCCATCCTCTCCTCTCCACAGTCTCAGCTGTCCGCGGACGGCTCTTTGCGCCACTTTTCCTTGGCTGCGTAGACGCCGCGTCGAGCCTTTTTTCGCCTCGTTTTCGTGAACTTTGCTCATCCATCGTCGACCCTACGCACGCACGCTCATCTTGATGCTATCACGACAGTCCCCATCCTTCAACACTTCTGCAACCCTCTATACACGCGTCAAGGCGCTCATTTGTCTGGCTTCGTGTGTCAGCGTGGGTGCGCCCCTCTCGGTAGGTGCCTTTGCCTCTTGTCATCATATTTTCACGAGGGCGACAGGGCGCGATTCCTACGTTGGTGCTTACCGTCCTCTTCCTCTTGCCATACCTGCCCAACCTTCCCTGCGCAGCTCTTCATATCGCGCGCACCTTGACCACTGTCGCTGCCTGTGGTGTGTCATAGCTGACGACACTGTCCTGCACACGTGAAGCAACAAAAGAAGAAGCAGACGAATCCCTTCCTTGGTTAACATTACTCATATTTCGATATCCACACGCACGTACCGAGGCGATCCATCTGTCGGTACTGTGAGGGCGATCGAGCCAGCGCCCGTTTCGGTGCAACACCTCTCCCCTTGTGCGGCAGTGAATGTGTTCTTCTCGCCTTGCTTCTCTACTGTTCATCTCTCCTGTGTCCTGCATAGGCACACGTGTTGCTTCTCGGTTTCTGTTTGTTTGCATCTTCGTTTCGCCGACGCCGCCGTCTCCCACTCTGCATGTGCGTGTGCGTGTCTGTCTGTATATTCCCTTTTCTGTGAGCGCCGCCGACGTTTCATGCTTCCTTGTCGGGACGCTTCTTCCTCTGCAGCTCGTTCTTCACGACACATTGAGAAGGATACATACTCTACGTCGTCTTCTCTGCTGAGCTCTGTCTACGTCAACCCTCTATCTGCAGCGTGGCAGGCGGGCCCTCCCCCTCCCCCTACTCCTCTTTAGTGTGTGTGTGTGTGTGTGTGGGGGCACGCCTATGGGTGTGTAGGTCCAGACATCTGTGGACGCGCTTCTCGTCACGACCATTCTATCTGTGTCTCTGTCTCTCTCGTTTTCTGCGTCCACCGCAGCGGCCCCTCCTCGTGACGGTCTCTTTCTTCTTTTTCGCTTTCCTTTACTTTTCTGTGTGTGTGTGTGTGTCTGTGTGTTGCTGCGCTCTGTTTGGTGTCGCGCAGTTCGACACGCTGCCAACTCGGCTCTTGTCGAGCATTCGTTCTCTCTCTCCCCCCACCCCACGCCATTAATTCGTTTCCTTTTGATTCCTGTGGCTCTGGTGTGGAGCACCCACCACTCGTTAGGTGTTCCGTGTCTTTTCTCTGTCTCTCGCAGCCTCGATACGCAAACGGACGTCCTCACAAGACTCGTCCATATCCCACACTACGTGTGCCACCTGTTGCTCACGGGTGCACTGTCGCCGCTGGTCTTCTCCCTCCCGCTACCTCTCACCTTGTCATCTCTGGATCCTTTGTTGGCCAAGCTGAGGATCACAAGAGAGTGGCTCGAGCACCCCCCCCCCTTTGCCGGCACACGTGCAGACCGGCAAGTGCACGCACGCCCTCAGAGTGTCGCCCAGTACGCAACGACGCGAAGCAGGCAGAAAAAAAACGGATAGAAGAGAGGGTGAGTTACTCGCGACTATGAGCCATCCGAGCTCACCAAACACGCAGCGGATGACGCGGGTACGTGCTGAAGCTTCAGTGCGCACATTCTCCATTGGCCACGGAGGTGCCGTACCCGTGCTAGTTTCCGATGTTCCACAGGTGCGCGAGAGCTGTGTGATGCACTGCCACTACGGCACGATGCAAGACAGCAGAAACGTTATGGTGCGGTCCTCCTCGATGCCCGAGCCCTCCTCACGTATGGTATACGTTCGTAAACATTCACGGCAGCTTACCGTTGGACAGCAATCGGCTCGACTCGCCGAGAAAGCGAAGAAGAACTACTTCCACGGAAGCTTCACCTCGGCGCACGGGTCTGTCTTTACCGTACCCAACAAGGCGCAGCAGATGGCAACGAATCGGCCGTCGCGTGCGCCGCTAATGGCGTGCGCGTCGCTGT
Source organism: Leishmania mexicana MHOM/GT/2001/U1103 (assembly GCF_000234665.1). Lineage (NCBI taxonomy): Eukaryota > Euglenozoa > Kinetoplastea > Trypanosomatida > Trypanosomatidae > Leishmania > Leishmania mexicana. The sequence continues at coordinate 305,196 of NC_018331.1, forward strand.
CTCGAAACACGTCGACTGCACAACGGCGGCCAACATCTATCTCTCTCGACGCCTCCCCAGCCGCGTCGGCTATCAAGAAGACCGTCGCATCCCCCATAAAAGCTGGTTCGAGTTCGCGTGAGGACAATGAAACGGTCACATCATTGACGATAAGGGAGCCGAACTTCCTAGACGGGTCGATTGTGCTGCCGCGCCGTGCTATGAGCGCAGATGCCTGTCTTGGCGGGCGTCAGGGCTTGGACGTGAGTACTTCCTTCAGCAAGCTGCGGCTTTCCATCAGTGGCACCGATCTATCGGTGTCGCAGCTGAGCGAGATGAAGTTCCGCGAATCGTCGCCGGACTTCTTGGCGGTGCAGCGTATGCGCGACCACAGCGCCAAACAGGAGAAGAGGCAGCTGCTGTCCCCCACGACGATCTCGCGCGCCGTGCGAACTTTGCGCGCTTTCGAGGAACGAAAAATGCGCATGGGGGGCGGCGCCTGCTCGAAGGCGCGAGGCGTCCACACCGCCGACGATGTTGTTTCCGCTCTAGACCGCACACCGTTGGTGCCAGCAGTCAAGAAGAGCGAGACGCCGCTCATACCGGCAGTAGCGCGTTCTGTGCACATCAAACCCGATGCGGAGGGGAGTGTGATCAAGGAGGCCATCGCCGGTTTCGACGAGGACGAGGATGAGAGCTTCGAGTCTTGGGACAGCTTCTCCGTTTTTGGTGCAATTATGGACCTCCTCTACCTTGCCGTGCCTGCTGCTGTATCTATTTGCTTCACTTTCTCGATGTCCGTTGTGCCGCTGTCCTTCGTCGGCAGATACCTTGGCCCAAGTCAGCTCACCGGCGCCTCGGTGGGCTACTTTCTCCTTAGCATCCTGATCACGTACCCGTCGATCGGACTGACCTTTGCGCTCGATACGCTGTGCTCGCACGAGTACGGGCGAAACCCGTTGAGCCCTGAGATGGGGCTGGTGCTGCAGCGCGGGGCTCTCATCAACCTTATCATTTTGATCCCGCTCTGCGTCTGTATCTACACCCTCGACGGCATTCTTGTGCCTCTCTATGGCAAGGTACTGGCGGAGGAGGCAGAGGAATTTCTCTTCTACTCTCCGCTCTATCTCATTCCGATGGTGCTGTTCATTGCGATGAACAAATTCCTCAACAACCAGATGCAGCCGCACATTCCGATGATCGCGCTCACTGCCGGCGTCATTCTTACACCTTTTCTACAGCTAAAGCTGACGCCGATGGGTGTGCGCTACACAATGCTCGGGATGGCCATCACGGCATGGTTTCAGCTGGCGATTGTCATGGTCATCACCGTTCTAAAGCGTGAGACACGCATCACGCTGGGGAAGTGGCGCATCGCAGAAGCGCTGGACTGGGCAGACGTCAAGGAATACATGAAGCTAGCCGTCCCCAGCGCCATCTTTGTGGCCGCCGAAGCGTCGTCTTTCGACGTCACGGTGCTCATGTGTGCCCGCTTCGGTGAGGTAGACGGTGCTGTCTGGTCCGGCATTATGAACTGCCTCTTCATCTTCGCCTCCTTCCCGGGTGGCCTCAGCGCCAGTGCATGTGCCAACATTGGCCGCTGCATCGGTGCCTATGAACCGGCCAGCGCGAAGCGTTTTGTTTGTATGTCGATCCTCATTACTTTTGCTGTCGGTCTCGTTGACTCCGCGCTGTTGGTGGCCTTCTTTGACCGGCTCATGTCGCTCTTCGGCACCGAAGGCAAGACGCTGGAGCTGGCGCGCGAGGTGCTCTACCTCCTCCCCATCCTCCACGTGTGCGACGCAGTGCAGTTCACCTTTCAGGGCATCTTTAGCGGCATGGGGAAAAACTACGTCGGCGCGTTGATTCTCCTCACGAGCCTGTGGGGAGTTGGCGTCCCGCTCGCTTTCTTTCTCGGTGAATACCTTGGCTATCGAACGTTCGGCGTCTGTGTCGGTATAACGGTCGGCTTGTGCATCGAGGCACCTGTGATGGTGTACTCGGCATCCAACACGAACTACGTAGCGGTGTGCGAGAAATTCATGGAGGACGAAGAGGACGAAGAGACAGAGGAGTCGGAAGAGAGTGAGGAGTACGACGACGAGTACGTCGAGGAGGTGATGCGGCGCTCTGGCATATCCATGAACAGCGCGGAGCTGACGGAGAGCAACCCAGAACACTATCGCAAGCTTTTGCCGCCCCGTCGCTGTGGCCGTCCGCGGCGGGTTGTAGAGTACCAGGATGAGGACGACTAACCATATGCCAACGAGTGGCGTTACGGGCCAAATCGGCAACGCCAACAACTCACCTCCGCGGCTCTCCTTCTCCGTTTTGCATTTCGTGTGCCCTCTCTTGCGTCCATGCATTGTCTAGGAAGCCTTGCTCTGTATTTGTGGAGTTATCCTGTTGTTTGGTGTTTTCTCGCTGACGCTTGGAGGGCAAGCGGGTTGGTGCAGCGGAGTTGCCGTCTCTGTTGAGGGAGACGGAGAGTCGTGTGTGCATGGGAGGGGGAAGGGGGAATGATGCGCCGCTCCTGCGAGCAAGAGCGTGCGTGTGTCAGGCATGCCATCCGATGTGGTTGGCATTATGGTGTGTGTTGGTGTGCTGGAGTCGTCGATGCCGTGTCTTTACCTGGTGTCTCCCCATTTCTCCTCGTTTTCTTTGTGTGTGTGTGTTCCTCCCGTTATGTGTGCGGTGGATGAGCGCGTACGGTTCTGCGCTACGCAGTTCTTGGCGGCGTTTTTTTTTGTATGGGGGGGTCCTCTTGTATGGGGATGAGTGCGCGTGCAGTTGAGGTGTGGGGGGAGGGACGCCTCTGTGTATGTGTGAACCGTGCTGGTCGGTGTTGTGATCTCTTGCTTCGTGTAGGTATGTGTAACGGCGCGTGTCTGCCGTCTGCTGTGGCGGTGCGTTGGAAACGTGTTCAGTGCACACCCTTTATTTATTTTCTTCGTTTTTGGATCGGTTGTGGTGGGAAGTAGGCGGCAGCATCGTTCCGTCTTTGATGTTTCCATTGAAACGATTGTCCTCCTCCATCGTGACGTCTGTCTGTGCCGGCGTAGACGTGCGAGGTGGCGTCTTCGCTCTGTGAGGAGGGAGAGCACTGAAGACGTAGGAGCAACAACAGCTCCCGATAGGGCACCTGGATGAGTCTTTCACATGATGCCCCAGGGAAAAACGCCTTGCACACATGCACACACACACACATACGGGTGGGGGTGGAGGCGGAGCAGCACAGAAACCGACACAAAAATCTATAACTACAGGGGGCACATCACGCAATGCACAACGTTGTCTGGCCCGCCTTGAGGCCGATAGCGCTATGCTCATTTGTTCATGTGCGCCCCGTTTTCGCCAAGCAGGTGCCTGGCGCAGATTGTATATCGCGACGCACCTGCACTCGTTAGCAGCTTCGCGTTGATCTCGTCATTGAGCACCGTCAATCAGGTGTATGTGTGTGTGGTGTGTGTGTATGCGTTGAGTGTCTTTACAACCGTCGCTGCACCCGTGTGTATGCGGTCCCTCTCTTCTTGCTCTGCCCCTCACGTGCGCTTCTGCCTTCGCCTTTCTCTCATTTCTTCTTGCACTGCTCCGTAGTAATGGGGGCACACCTGCGCGATGTCCTGCTTGCCTCGCTGCAGCGCGATGTGGAGAAGCATCAGCGACTTGCCCAGCGAAATGTGACGCCGCCTGGCTTCGTACTCAGGGTCCATGGCGTGCAGTTGCAGTCAAGCGTTGCGGCGAAGGACCGCAAACGCCATCGCGACAGAGCCGACCGCACGCCTCCGCAACGAATTGAAAGCACTGTATCGCAAGGCGAAGCGTGGCCTTCCCTCGTGCTGGCTACACTGTCGTCGGTGCTGCAGCATCTCGAGAGCGACGCCGAGGAAAAGCAGAACGAGGCGGCAAATCAAAGCGCAACCCCGTCGGCAGTCTCCGTGCTGAGGTCCGTTGCTGGAGTAGAGGTGCGCCACTGCCGGCTGCAGGCACACCATCTCTGCGCCGACAACCGCGGCGCGGCAGACAGCGTATCACTAGCTGACATTCTCCTTTCCCCTCAGCGTTCATGGAACTCAGCAGCACAAGCAGCGCCATCGCCCGCGTACGTGCGCCTTGTGACGCTGGACCTTGAGTGCAACGAGCTGGGAGATGCGGGAGTGCGGCTACTGTGCAGCGGTCTTCTCGTGCACCTTCGTGGTCTTCGTCGTCTCCTGCTCGCATCGAACAACATCACGAAAGACGGACTGCTCTTCTTGGTGGGCTCTGCTCAACCGCATGGTGAGGATCACCTGCCTCCACATCTCGAGACGGTCGGCCTCACAAACAACCCACTGGGTACGCACGCACGCAGGGCTGTACATGGCCACACCTCCGAGGACGCCTTGTGCGACGCGTTCCGCACGCTGGCCTCGCGTCTCTCCTCGACGCTTCGACGAGTGCACCTGAATCATGCTGGTCTGAGCACGCGCGAGGTTTCGTCTGTGCTGCAAGCACTGTTCGAGTGCGTCGTCCAGCACCCAGGACCGTCCGCGTTCGACATGGTGTACCTGCGAGAAAACGAGCGCGTCGACAAGGAGGAGGCGCTGCGTCTTCTATGCGGCAAGGTTGAGGACCAGGAAAATCTCGACACCTTTTTGCGACGTCACGTGTCCATGTAAGAACCGACGAGAGCTCCCTCCACCCAGGTCGTCAGAGAAGTGTCTGTGCAGCGGTGTGGATGCGCGTCTCTTTCTCCCGCGAGCCCCGGTGTGCCCCTTGTTTCTCTGCAATGTGGATCGCTTGATGGACGTTTTTGTGCCGGCAACAGTGTACAAGAGAAACGCTATTTTCGCCTGTGGGGTGGGGGGTCGAAGTTGGATGATCGACTTTCCCGCTCCATCAATCGCCCGTCTTTTTCTCTCCCCTCCCCCCCCCCACGGCGTCGCATCTTCTGCTCACGGGGAGACGCGTCGCAGTCCGGATGAAAGGGTGCTCGATGAGGGGTGCAGCGGCGTGTGCGTGGCTTGTGACGGTGTTGTCGACAGTGCGCCACGAGCATGGTCTTGCCACTCAGCCGTCGTGTGTACCGCCTCTGAAGAGACTACGATCTGCATCTTTTTTTTTCGTGCACGCTTCTTGTGGTGCATCCCGTTGCGCATCATGTTGCACAGGGTCCCCCTCAAGCATCGCCTTTCACTCCCTCTCTCTCCACACCCCTTTCGCACTCTCCCTTGTGACCCTCTACACGCGGTGCATCTGTGTCAAAGCTTACCCAACGACCCTCAGTCTCCATCGCCCTCAACGCCCTCCAATCCAACCACCACTTCCGTCTCGGTGCTTCTTTTGTTGACTTGTATGTTCTCCAGCCGTTTTCTCTACCGATCCTCTTCAACGATGCCCGCTACCGTCGCCGAGCTGATCACCAAAAACAAAGTGGTGGTTTTCTCGTGGGTGCACTGCCCGTACTGCTCTCGCGCCAAGGAGATCCTCAAGTCGCTTGTGAAGGACATACAAGTTTACGAGTGCGACCAGATGGAAAACGGTGAGGAACTTCGTGCGCATATCCTGCAGGCGTACCACCACGACACAGTGCCGGCGATCTTCATCAATGGTGAGTTCATTGGCGGGTGCAGCGACTTGCAGGCCATCCAGAAGAGTGGCGAACTGGCCGCGAAGCTTGCGTGAAGTAGGACGATTGCTACCTGAAAGAGGAGTGGGCGAGAGGTGAGCGTGCCTATGACCCCTGCAAGTCGTTTTCTTTCGTATTTATGCATGTGTGTGTGTGTGTCTGAAAATCACACGTCACAGTAAAAAAAAATTACGCACGGTGTGGGTGAGTGTGCCGGCGGCACCCCGTTGACCATGTGTTTCTCTCCTGGTCTGTGTCCAGTCTCCGCGGGGACAGGAGATGAGAAGGTAGAACTCGTTCAAAATGTTTCCGGACTTTGTACGGACTGGGCAGGTTGAAGCCGTCAGTAAAACGCGTCATGCCGTCTCCTTAGGGTCCATGGACAGGGCTGCGATGTGTGCGCTCTCATGATCCAACAATCCCACCCCCTCAGCTTGGATGACCTCTGACGTCTATCCTCTCCTCTGCTCGCACAGCATGGCAGCTGCAATGCCCACACCCCTCTTGCTCCGTACAGTCTCTCCTCCCCTCTCCTCCCCCTCTCTTTCTGCAGACAATACGCCATGTGAGCAGAGCGAGTGTTTAGGCGCATTGCCTCACCCGTCACCACCCCGACAGAGACCGCCACCGTCAAGCATGTCGGGTGCACCGAGGTCCGGCAACAGGCGAATGCAAGCGTCGTCTTGCACTCCTTGAGAGGTGCAGGGCGGATTACGCAGCAGAGGCACTAAACGGGCCGAAGAAGATCCTGGCAGCCCCTCTCCGCGCCCAGGAGCAGCACCAGCCGCACGAGCCCTCAAAGAACTCTGAAGACAGGGCTGCCCATCGGGTGGCCCGGAGAGGGACAGGACAGGATAATGAGATGCTCACCGGGGGTGGTGGCTTGCCACGCGGGAAGACGAAACGCCGCGGAGCTGCATTTTCTTCTGCAACAGTACATACCCACACCTGTTGGCGGACCGGATGATGTGCATACGATGCGCCTGACGAGGATGTGCATAGTCGACGCACTATCTACGGAAGCTTTCAAGTTTAGACGTGGAAAGGGCGATCCTTCACTATCAAACTCTGGCGGGTCACTCACAAGCCCACGCAGGTGTGCCAGACCGCGGCACTTGGGTTATAGAAGGCGCGTAGGTGCCGAGTGTGGGAGAGGGAAGTTCAATGGTATATCGGCACCGCAGAAATAAGTGTGCCGAACGTGATGTGGAGAAGCGTAATCTGTGCGAGGATGCAGGAGGGAAACTCCGAGTCGCTGGACAACGCACGACCCGCGGGAAGCGCACGCTTCTTCTCTCCCTCCAGCTCCGGCACGGGTAACCGAGGGAGGGGGTCAGGTCTGAAAGGCTGCGACGATATCCAACCCATCCAACCTTTAATCATCGCGCTCAATCTTTCTCACACGCCTCCTTCGTCCCCCCTCCCCCGTTTCAGTAGCTGACTTGTAAGCCACGATGTGCACTCCGCATTCGCCATCGCCACCTGTGTCTCTCAGCTCCATCTGCTACACTTGCACAAAAAAGTCAGGCGTCGTAACTCCCCCTCTTCGACCTCCCGTCCCTCTCCCTATCGCTTCCCTCCTTCGTCTATGAGGCCCTCCTGCACAACCTGCGCATGCGCAACGTGTTCTCGTTTACTGTTCCGAGAGCTGACGCGCGTGGTGGTGTCTGGAGGGGAAAGAGCGAACGGAGTGGCGGTCCCCTCTCGGCGGGAGATGCGCCGCCGCGCACAGCACGGCAGACGCAAACACGATCCAAGGCGCGCCTTGCAGCAATGCTTTTTGAGCGGCGCTGCGGCGATCACCGAACCGACGTCTGTTTCGCTGTGTTGGTGCGCTCTAGCGCGGCACTCTTCCATGGTGCATTCGGTTTTCTCTAACCGACGGCTGTTCCGACGGCGTTGTTTCCTTCTCGAAGGCAGAGACGACACAGCCACCACGCAAACCTCCCACTATGAAGGTGTGGGTGCAGCATTGAGCGAGGAGGCGGAGGAGGGGGTGGGGACATCCTCTCCTTCGCGTTGTCCATCGCAGGCCCAGGCCGGAGAAACGCGGTTTTTTTTGCCAGCATTTGCCTCTCTTCTTCATTTCCCTTTGCCCGTACTCCCTCCGTCTTTCTCCCCGTCCCACCGCCCTCCCTTCGCTTTACAATGCCCACAAGCAACCACGGCTCTGCAGACCGGTGGATGAGAATCGAGCGCTTACCCACACACACAAAAAAAAACGTCAGTGTCTACAGGTCGCGTATTATAAAGTCGTAGATTCGTGTTGAGGCGTTCCCACCGACAGTGTCTCGCCACCACCACCACCCCACCTGGTCCTTTCCTCACCGGGCCTCCTATTATGCTGCGTATGAGTCCCACCCTCTTTGCCTTTCATCATTTTTAGAGCTTCGCATTGTGTCCCTCGCGGAATCCCTCTTTATTGTCGTGTGCACGGTGCGAAGTGGTCGTGGTCGTCTCTGGCTGTCACCATACATGGGCTTCCGCTTCCACACCACCATCGCCCACCCGTTCCTTTCTTCATTCACTCTTCGCTTTCTCGGTGTGTGCAACTCTGTCCGGTGTACCCATTTTCTGCGAGGCGCGTGCATATTTTTTTTTCTTCCGCCTCCTGCTGCCGCTGCTTTTCCTCTTCGTTGTCCCCTCCTCTCCCCTCTCTCACGGTGGTCGTTGCTGTTCGCCTCTGTGTCGCTTTTTTTTCTTCACGTGTATTGTTACTCTCGAGAAATTTGTGGCTTACATGTATAGTGTCTCTCCTTCTTGTACAATATCCTGCTCTGCCGTGCGCGTCCTTTTCTGAGGCTGCACACACGCGTTCGCGGGGTCTGGAGCTTTCCTATGCAGGGCTCTCTCCCTCTCCCCTTCGTTTCGCATCTGTTTCCGGTGTTGTATGGGCGGCTGTTGTGCCGGTAGCGGCTGCCTTGTCCGTCCTGTGTGTGTTCCTCTCCCCTGGGCTCGCCTGTTTGTGGTTCTTTGTAGGCTTTAATAACACACGGCACCAGCGCACGAGGAGGACAGCTCCATCACTCACGTGCGGTTGTGGACCTCCTTGCGTGTTCTTTTTGGTGTGGTTGCTCAACGCTGTCATAGCTGCACCCTCCCTCCCTTCCTCCACCCTTCTCTGGTTGTGTCTCTAAGGGACAGACTGTCCCTCATACGCTTCCATACATTATTCGATTTAGAGTACCGTACACGTGCCAGGTGGCGCAGTTCTTACGACTCCTTTGGTGTGCCCACTCTGGCCGCTACAACCGCGCTCTGTCGGTGTCTCACACGTAGGAAAGTAGCGTCATAACTGCCTCCTCACCTGCGCGTTCACTTCATCCTTTTTTTTATTCGTGTGCTGCAGGCCAACTGCGCACGGACGCACGGCGATCACGCGCCATCTATACTCCCTATCACTTTCAGGCTTGCTGGCGGCGGCGCTACTGTGAGATCGGACTTGCACGACACCGCACCCGGTTGTGCTGCAAAGGCCCTCGCAGCGACGAGGACAAGGCGCTGCTCCTTACCTATAGCGGAGTCCCACGCACGGAAGCGCAAGTTCAGAGACTGGTGCGTGTACGAACTCACAATGTACGAAGAAGCGGGCTATGCCGTAGTACAGCGGTACAGCCGATGGCAGAAAAAGAAGGTGCGCACCATCATCGTCAACGCCCATGCCAAGAACGCGTCGCAGAAGTCCATTTCTGGTGCCATCGCTCTTGCAAAGCCGTTTGATCGCATCGAGTTGACCGGTGGTGAGTACCATGAGTCCGTGGCTGTTCAGATGCCGCTGGAACTGGTCGCCTCGGAGGGCGAGGATCCGCACATCTTCTCTCGCTCCTCCACCATCACGATCGCAACGAGTGGCATTGATGTCTACATGGAGCGCATTGTCGTCTCTTCTCGCAGTAGCAGCAAGCTCGAAGCCGCCGTTGTCGCCATCGCAGGCAACCCAATTCTTTTCCGCTGCCACTGCAGCTCCCTGCTCATCGGGGGCAACGCCGTAGCGCACGTCGACGAGTGCACTGTCAAGGAAAGTGTCAGCGGCATCGGCATCGTTGTGCACGAGAGTGGCGGCGGTATCATCAAATCCTCGACGATCCGCAATCACCGCAACGTGTGTTTCGACATCGACACGCGCGGCGAGTTAGCGGTGACGGAGTGCACGATCGACAACAACACTGGTGGCGATGCCATGAGCATCTCCGGCGCCGTCAGCTCCATCAGTCGTGACTCCGGTTCCTCTTCCACGTCGTGCAGTCAAGTCCAGGTGACGCACTGCCACTTTTCCATCTCCGGCGGCGCCAGCAGCGGTGCGTCTGGTGGGGTTTCTACAAGCTCCTTAGGGAGTGCCTGTGGCATCATCCTCACCCAAGGAGCCGCACCGACCATCGCCTCGAACGAGTTCATTGAGGGCGAGATTGGCGTGCTGATGGAAGGCCCCAGCACGGCGCAACTGAAAGGGAACGTGATCCGCTGCCAACGGCGCTGCGGCATCTTGGCCCTTGTGGAGGAGAGCTTTGGCTACGCCCACAACCATCAGACACTGCGTATCACGGGTGACAACGTAATTGACCGCTGCCGCGTGGGCATCGATGCCCAGTGCGCTATCAGCCGTGCCTCGTACATCCAGCAGCAAAATTCCGCCACCGCCATGACAGGAGCCGGATCTGGCGTTGGTGCCCCAGCCGAAGCCGGTCTTAACGTCAGCACCATCGGCGGCAACGTGAGCGGGGCGGATCGTTTCTTGTCGGACGAACTGCCAAACCCGAAGCGGGCCTTTGCGTGGACACCGGTGCAAGGCAACGCATCGCCGCCATGCTCGCGCGACGCGGCCTGCTTCCTGCCCTCCACCTCGTCGACGACCCCGCTTGTGCGCATGGAGAACAAGTGGCACTCGCTGGACCAGCTCAGGGCAAATCTCCAGCAGCTCGTGACCATGACACTGCAGGCAAACCCCACATGTCTGCAGCCGACTTTCGAGATTGGCACCAGCACCGCCACGATCGTGAATGAGAGGCTCGACGCCACCGCTGCGAACCCGTTTGCGAACATCTTGAACGACATGCTCGGCACGCAACTCATCCATCGAAAAGGCACCCCAGCATCGCAGTGCGAAATGCTGCGGGTGCGCGGGAACAAGGGCATCGACATCATCAACACAAAGTTCTCCAACTGCGATATCTGCGCCATTCGCTTCGGCCGCCAAGGGTACGGACTGGTCGAAGAGTGCGTGTTTGAGGATTGCGGAACATACGCGATTGTTGTGGACTGCGCAGCGCACCCGCTCATCACCGGCTGCCGCTTCCTGCGCTCTCGCGGAGCCAGCATCCTGGTGACCAACTTCGCGAATCCGCTCATCATCGGCAACGAGGTGGCGAGCGGAAAGCGAGACGGCATTCTGCTCGCCAGCATGAGTCGCGGTCTGATTATCGGCAACATCATCGCCACGCACGTTGGAGCTGGCATCCGCGTCGACAAACACAGCCAGCCCCTCATCTGCGCCAACGCCATCTTCCAGAACCGCAAAGGCGGCATAGCTGTCGCCGAAGGTAGCAAGCCAACGATTCTGCTCAACAATCTCGTAGCGAACCTGTACGCACAGGTGAACTGCACCGAGGGCGCCGACGCCTTCATCTCGCATAACCGCATCACCGCCTCCACAGACACCGGCATCCGCATCGACTCGTGCAGCCGCTGCACTGTTCTTTCCAACACCATCAGCTTCAACGGCGACGGCATCCTCGTCGAACTGGACGGCGACCCTTACGTGCAGGACAATGACATCACAGACAACACGCGTGCAGGAGTGCGCGCGTGCAACAACGCGCTGGGCGTGTTCGTGGGGAACCGCATCCGAAAAAACATGGGGCCGAACGTGCTCTTGACGGAGGGCGCCTCCTCGGTGTTTCGCGCTAATCGCATCGAGGAAAGCGCACAAGGAGGCGTGGTCGTGTGCAACGAGGGGCACGGCTTCTTCGAGCGCAACACCATCGCAGCGAACGCAACCGCCAATGTTCTGGTGGCGGGTGCGTATTCCGAGCCGGAGTTTCTGCGCAACGTCATCTCTAGCTCGCGCTCTGGCTGCGGGATAGTCTGCGGGCACGGCGCCGGTGGCAGCTTCCTGCGCAACAGCATTCACGGAAACTTCCAGTGCGGTGTGTTCATCCTGGAGGGGTCGAATCCGACGTTTCAGGGCAACAACATCGCACGCGAGGCTGTCGGCGTACTTGTGTCGGACGGTGGCAAGGGATCGTTCACACAGAATGTCATCGAGGACTGCTACGGCAGTGGCGTGCTGGCACAGAGGCAGGCGAACCCGGTCTTTTCACAGAACAGGGTGACGGGCTGTCAGATGAGCGGGCTACATATCGCCCCGGACAGCGTCGGCCTGTTTGAGCAGAATGACGTGACGCGGAACGACATTGGGGTGCAGTTCGGCTCATCCATGGACTCCGCAGTCATTCAGATCCACTCCTCGTATCTTGATGAGGCCGACACGAGCAACAAGGACTTGTCGGCGGCGTTTCAGCGCAGAGCATCACGTACAGCGCAGCATCGCTCTAGCGTCTTCGCGACGAACACGGATGCGAGTGTGCTGCACAGCATTGCGAGCACGTCGTTGCAGCGGAGTGCGAGCGTGGTTCGGTCGCCGGCGAGTGTCGTTCGCGGCAATATCATCACCGCCAACCTACGGGGTGGTGTTTTGTTGGATGCCTTTCCGAACGGTATCTTGGAACAGAACGACATCTTCCAGAACAACGCGTACGGTATCCGTGGCGACGCCACATACGCTGCAGCGCGTGCGCTAGCGGTGTTGACGGCCACGCTTGGTGCCACAGACCGCAGCTCTGTGATACGGCCGCCATCCTTGCAGCAGCAGCAGCAGTCCTCCTTTGAAGAGCTGCAACCAGTCATGCTGATTCGCGCCAACAATGTCTACGGCCACGACGAGGCGAACATCTTCCTTGATCACTTCGACGGCGACAAGCACGAGACAACCATCACGGAGAACACCATCTACGGGGCCCCGTACGGCGTGTGTGTAGCGAACAACTCCACGGTTCACTCGATGAGCAAGAACGAGGTCCACACATGCATGGACGGTTTCGCCTTCGCGAGCGGCGGCCACGGCTGCTACACAGCGAACCACATCCGCAACTGCACCTACTCGGGTATCTACATCTCCGACAAGGCCTACCCTGACTTCACCGACGCCAACCGCATCGAGAATTGCGGCTTCAGCGGCGTCCTGGTGGACGTGAATGGCCAAGGCGTGTTTCTCAACAACACCATCTGTCACTGCGCCACGGGCGTCGTCGTATTCTGCGGCCCCACCACACCATTTCACGTGTCCTATGAGGAGGTGATTCATGCGCGCATCCTCTCCTCCACCCCGACGTTCACGGGGAACACGGTCGAAGAAAATGAGCTTCATGGCGTGCTGCTACTCAGCGTCATTTCGGGATGTCCGCTGCGCTCGCCTCTCCTCCTGCCCTGCAGTGGCGCTGGCGGAAAGTCTGCCGAAGTTTCGCTGGCAGACAGCTCGTCTGACGAGCCGCAGCACGACGCGCCCGCACCCTACTCCTCTGCGGTTGGCGGGATAGTAACCGCGCGAGGCAATCGACTCTGCGTCACCTTCGAAAAAAATATTATTCGACGCAATCGCATGATGGGCGTTTACCATGACCGCTTCGAGCACTGGGACCTTTCAGCGCTCGAGAAGACGCACGCGGAGAGGAAGCCGTCCGCCGGCAATCCAGTGAAGAACGCGTACGGCGGGTACGAGATTCTGCTTGGCACGTCGCAAATTCTCGACAACGACGAGCACCAACGACAGCGTCAGCTGAAGCAGGTGAGTCTTATCGAGAACATCATCACAGAGTGCAGCGTCGGCGTCGGTGCTGGGTACGGCTGCCATCCGTATCTTCAGCGCAACAATATCCATCACAACACTTTCTTCGGCCTCCTCCTGCGCTTCGGCTCAGCTGTCTCGGCTTACGGAAATGCCATCTGCGACAACGGCCTGGCTGGCGTGTACGCGGCGTCCGGGGCGAAGGGGTACATTGCCAAAGGCACCATCGAGTCGAACAACGGCTGGTGCCGACCGGAGGCAAGTCCACACACGCCGCGCAGCTTCGACGACTGCATCTTTTCAAAGTCGTTTTTCACGCAGTCGATGGTGGACACTGTGGAGGAGAGCGTGCGCGCCACCGCCGCCGCGGCAGGCAGGAGACTTCGGGCGTGCTGCCGCGCGTACGAGCAGATGACTCGCCTTGCCGAGGTCCACGTCTTCACCATGACGGACGCCCTCCGCTACCTCGCCGAGCTTGTCGCGGCCTCTTCTGGCGGCTTGACGCTGGCCAGCGGCTGTGCCCCATCGGCGCTCTTCGAAGTGGTGGAAGGTGCCTCGTCTAGCGCGACGGGCGCCGCAGCGTCGAGTAGGCGGTGGCTCGGTGGTGTGGCTTTGGCCGACTACGCGGACGTATCCACGGCCGACGGCGGCATCGGGGTGTGGGTGCAGACGGGAAGTCGGGTGACGATTCAGGGCAACGAAATTGGCAAGCACCAGAACAGCGGTGTGCTCATCACGAAAGGCGTACTGCAGCACCACTCGGTTCTGCACAAATCGTTTAACATGGAGGAAGGCAGGAAGGCGAACACGAAACTCGAGATGTTGGCCTCCCTACCTGACCGTGTGAAGACGACGAAGACGACGGCGAGCAACACGGCGGTGGACATCTTTGCCGTGCAACGCGAAGCACCGCCTCTTGCCTGCGTGGAGCCCGGTGCCCTTTTCACGACACAGATGCTCTACGCGACGGGAATTTTGGCGGCCGTGCAGGTTGCCGCATCCACTACCTTCGAGAGCCTCGACGCTGACTTTGCATCCTTCTTGCATCACAGCCTCTCCTTCTCTTCATTGCATGGGCTCCAGGCGGAGGAGAAAAGGCAGCGCGTGGACTCTCTCCACCACATCCACATCGCAGACAATGTCATCAGCAGCAACAGGGATGGGGTGCACGTGGAGGTGTTCCACCGCCTACAGGCGTGTGCCACGCCCAGCGCGGCCGCGGCTGCTGCGGCGTCCGTCAACCGCATCAAGGCGCGCTCCGGTGGTGGCGCAAACAACGCGAGTGATCTGATGCCGCACGCTCCCATAGAGGCACACGCGCTACCGCGGTTTCAGCGCGCAAGTACGCCAAAGTTCTCTGCAGCACCGACAGCTTTTGTGAACGACACGGCTTCGGCGGCGGCGGCGACGAGCGCCTTCCGCGCCTCGTCGCACGACATTGACGTGATGGAGTGCGCCTACAATGCCTCCGACTTCACGATTGTGATGCAGGGGAACACCGTGACGCAGAATCGTCGCTACGGTGTGTACGCGGTGCACGTGGCGAACGTGCACTGCGAGCGCTGGCTCTCGGGTCGTAGCGCGCTGAACGAGACCATCGCAGCTCAGTACGACAGCATTCGGTCCAAGCTGGTCCTGGGGAGGGAGACGACGCGAGTGAGTGTGACGCTGCCGTTTGAGTTACATGCACTCAAGCAAAAGGTAGGCCACGCTCTGTTCCGGAAGAACGACCTCTTCAGCAACCAGCACACGCAAGTCTGCGTGACGTCACGGTACGTTGCCCTGACGCAAGACGGCGACCGAACGCTGCTGCAGCTGGACACGACGGCCCCCCTGTCGGGGTCCAACTACGCCTCGCAGGTGCTTGTCGGGATCCCTCTGATGGCGAGCCTACTCCAGCTGCCGCCGCCTGGCTTGCTGCTGTGGGATGAGAACAAGGTACACGACGCAAAGAGCGGGGTGCTGCTGTGCGGCTACCTCGGACCGCACAGTGTCCGTTTCCAACGCAACACCTTCACGAACATCGTCAGCGACGCCCTCTGTGTGCAGGGACATCTGGCGTGTGCAACAGTGGGGAAGGGGAACCTCTTCGAGCGCAATGGTGTGGGACTCCACCTGGCGCAGCAGCAACAGATTCGCCTCGTGTCGTCTCCGGCAACGGCGCTGACCGACCTGCGAACGCGCGTGTTTCATAACACGTTCAGAGAAGCCAAAGACTCGTCCATTTTGCTGGAGTGCGTCGGTGCGGAGGCGCCGCTAGTGTACCAAAACGAGTTCAGTGGGCACACGCCGGGCACGGCGGCGCTGTACTTGCACAGTGACAGGGCCGGCGGAGCGGCGGTGGTGCAGGGCAACGTCTTTTCGGAGAACCACATCCCCGTCTTTCTCATTGGTGGAAACGAGTCTGGGGTGGAGAGCCCGCTCTACGCCTCCCCCATCACCCTTGTCGAGAACCAGTTCACGGGCAACTACGTCGGCGCCTTCGTCTGCAACGGCGCTGCCCCGACGCTCGAGCGAAATCTCTTCGAAAAAAACACCCGGGCGGGCCTGGAGGTGGTGGGGAGCGGCACCAAACCGCAGCTCCGCCATTGCGTTTTCCGCGAACACAGGCGGAACGGCGACGTAGGGGAGTTGACGATGCCGTACCCAAATCAAGGGACGCTCCGGCTCGAGCGCCGCAACTTCTCCGTGAAGCTGTTGTCCGAGAACGCCCGCGTGCTCACTGCCACGAGTCAGGCACGGCTACCGGCTGGCTTGCTCATCGGCCCATTCACCGAGCCGGTGGTGGACGCGTGCGGCTTCGTCAGCAACGACATCGGCGTGGACGCCGTTCGGGATGCTGCGAGTTCGGCCATTGCGTTGACAGGACCGAGGGCGCACTTTAAAGGATGCCTGTTTACGAGGCACCAGATCTGCGGTGTGCTGGTGCGCGGCTTTCAGGGTGCAGCAGACGGCAGCGGAGGCGGTGGCAGAAATGTGGGGAAGACAGGCGCTGGCACTGCAAAAGGGACCACCGAAGGCCGCAAGCCGACCGACGATGCCGTCGATGTCCGCAGTGCACTCAACATGGCGGTCACGACAGTGTTTGAGCGGTGCGTGTTCACAGATAACGCCACGGCGAACGGCGGTGGCGACGTGGTGGCGATGGAGGACGGCTGCGCAACGTTTCGCGACAACGTCTTCTGCGGAACCGTCGTGGGAAAGACGGGTGGTGTAGCCTGCTTCACGCAGAACAGCTTCATCACCTTGTCGGATGGCGATGCCGCTACCGCTACAGGGGCGGCGTACGACTCGTCGGCCTGCTCAGGCGGTGCCAACAGTGCGGCTGCCGCGGTCGTCATCGAGGAGGGTGGTCGCATTGTTGCGGACCAAAATACAATTGTGCATCGCAAAGTCGGTGTGAAGTGCCTGCCTGGTGCGGAAGGCATTGCGACAGGCAACCGCATTGTGCAATGCGTGGCGGGGTTGGTGCTCGCGCCCTTCAACCGCACAGACGTAAAAAAGAACCGGGTGCTCGACAGCGTGGATTGTGGTGCCGTCGTCTACGGCGGTCGGATGGAAAACAATACGATCATCCAGACCCCTACGGGGATCCTTGTTCAGCACTCCTCCGCCTACAAGGGCATCAATGGAGTCCCATCGCACAAACGCGACGCGCTGGGGTTCCTCTGCGTTGGCAACAAAATTGTCGACTGCGCCAAAAATGGTCTCCTCATCACCACCACCGGCGTCTTCGACGGCAATAGCGTGTCGCGCTGCAAGAGCGGCATCCACATCGCCTCGTCTCTCAACGGTGGATCCGCCGGTTCGTCGCCGGTGATCAAAAACTGCAGCGTCTATGACAACGGTGTGGGCGTGTGCATGGAAGATGAGTCTGAGTCGGCGGTGCGGGACAACGACATCTTTGATAATGAGACGGTGGGCTTGCTCGTCGCCGCGACGGCGACAGGGACTCTGCAGGACAACCACATCTCCTCCCCCTTCGACCATGGCGCGGTGGAGTTGGCGGTGGAGTCGCGGGTGAAGTCGTTCGGCAACGTCATCCGGAACCAGTTCTCGCCGGCCTTCCAGCGCGGCACACGAGCGAGCCGCGCAAAGGACTACCAAGCTGAGAAGGCAAACCTCGATCGGGAGCTGCGAGACCTGGACGGCACCGTCGAGCAGGCGCATCACAGCATGGAGGCTGTCTCCCGCGACTTGTGGTCGCTTCAGCAGGAACTCGTCAACATGCACTCGAGATCCATCGCGGGCTTCGCGACAGTGATGGCGGGGCCGGCAGGACGCGCATTGCGCGTTGCCAGCCCGCGCGCTGGCACGACGACGGCCGTCGCTGCCTCCGACAAGAAAGAAGGTCGCCCTACTCCGGGTAAGCAATCGATCCTCAATGCCAAGAATACTTTTGAGAGTGGGAGCAGCGTCACCGGTGCCGCGGCATCGCGCAAGCGCTCCCTAGGCTCGCTTGGGCGACGGACCACCAGTGTCGGCAGCAGCCTCGTCCCTGCCGTTTCCATGGGCACACGCAAGCAGTCTAAGGTGGGATTATCTGCAAAGGCCGACGCCGGCGGAAAGCCCACTCGCAGCGCCGCTGCGGCGGACCCAATGACGGTTCTCGTCCACGTCTTTACTAACGCCGCGACGAATACAGGCGCGGACGCGGTTGGTCAGGCAATCACTGGCGTACTTGCCAAGGCGCCTCTCTCCAAGTACAACTTTATTTCCACCATCTCCACTTCGACGTCACAGCTGCTGCGGCTGCTCAGTGGCCCCAACCCCATGCAGCCGTCTCTCTGCGTGGTCGTCGTCGACACAAACTTTGGCTACTTTAGCCCGTCAGACCTCGATGCGCTGCAGCAGCTGCACAAGAGCGCTTGTGTTGGCCGTATCGCCACGCACCGGGGAGCGACCGAGGCCGCCGGCAGAGACTCTCAGGAGGTGTCCAGCCTCTTTTACACCGTTCTACCCAGCAGTTTCTGCAAGAAGGACGAGGTAAGCCCGAGTGGGGACGGTGTCATGAGCATGGAGGCTTATGCGGCAATCCACCATCCGTTCACCTACACCGCCTCCGTTGAAGAGGTGCTTGACGTCCTGCATGACCGAATCAGCCAGGACATGAGGGTATCCACCGCATCAGCGGCAAGCTGCCTTTCGCGAAGCATCACCATGCGGGACGTCCAAGCCTCTGTCACTGAAAGCACGGTGGACAACCCCCCGATCGATGACGACGACAGCCGTAGCCGCAGTGGGTCTGGAAGTGGCGAGGGCTCTGCCCTCACCTGTGAGAGCCGCAGCGGGTCCACCCTCCTCACAGTTGAGCACGTGAGCGCCCTTTTCTCGAAGCTTACACCCGAGGCTCTCGGCTTAGAAGCCGCAAAGGAGACGCGAAGCATAAAGAGGCAGAAGTCGTCGGTGGTACTGAGTGTCCACGAGGAGGGCGACATCGGTGAGCTCGAGCATACGAAGCGAAGCGGAGGGGGATCAATGCAATACCGAAGAGGCTCCACTGCTTCCAAGACCGGTGGCCAAGGCGCACCGGCTGGCCGTCGCCGATCCTCCGTCAGTTCGAGGACCGGGCGCCGCTCCTCAGTGGCTTCAAAGAAGAGCTGAACGCGACGTGGTGATACTTTGCCCGCTAAGCGGATCAGATGCAAAACGCATGTTTGGTTGGGTTGTTTCCTCCTCCCCTCCCCCTCCCCGCTCTTCCTGCAAGTGTTGGTGTGGATAGACTCATGAGCGCAGCCGTGGCGCCGACGGCCGAGCATACATTCTTTCTTGTGGCTTTTCCCCATCATGTCGCCCATGTGTATGTCGTCTGTCGTTTACATAATCGCTGCTGTCCGCGCATGTGTGTATGTGTGGCCGCGCTTGGGGGGCTGTAAGGAGCCCCTCTTCACTCCGCCCCTGAGTTGCCCATCATCGACGCTGAGTCAAATTTGTTTGAACGTTCCTCCCTCCGACCTCCCCTAATCTGCCGCACTCGTACCTTTCCTCGGCGCCCAATCCTCGTTGATGTGAGCGGTAAGGTAGCGGGAGAAGGGTTCGGCGCCGGGGAGAGGGTGCGATGTACGCAGTGACTGCCCATCTCTCCAAGAAGAGAAGAAATACCAGCATCGAGAAGAGTCTCTCTTCTCATGATCACAGACTTAGGCTGTGCTGGTGCGTGCCTCGGTGTGACCTCAGCTGTATGTTGCCGCGAAGCGCGCAACGCAGCGGCGACCGTGTGATTGTGGCCATATGCTGCAGACTCCAAGGCGACCACGACAAGTGTGTAACATCATCTTCCCCGCACCCATGTTGGCGCGCTCCTTGGGTATCGGTCGCAGGTGTCGGGCTGTCTTTCCGAGAGGGCCTCCGTCAGCAAAGGACGTCGTATATCCCGCACCATTCCAGGTTTGATCTTCTCACGCACCTCGACCTTTGCTAGCCGCTGCCTCCTCTCTCCTTTTCACGCCGCCGCCGTCGCTCGTCCTTCTTCCGCTTCCTTGTCTTCAAAGAGTGTCAGGAAATGACAGAGCGTAGGGATCGGCTGTGAAGCGCGAATGCATGCCCCGCCAACCCTCACGCGGCTCATCCCCTGGCACGACCTTGCCACCCGAGGTCACGGTAACCAGTGTATCTCAGCTACCGAGTTGCGCGTCCGCTTCGCGGTCACTCCGGAAAGTCAATGAGCCTGGTGTGTTCCTTCTCTTGAACGGCTTTGTATGCCGCACGGCGGACGCCAGCGGCCGATTTCGCCCAGTGGATGTGTTTTCCGGCGTTCATCGCGAGGCCGCGACGGCACCCCCCACGATGCCATCGGCGAATGCGCACTTCAGTTTCTCCGCCGGTTCAGCGGAGGAGACGAGGCGTTCCATCGACTCGGACTGTCCCCTCTTCAACTGCTTTGGCGTGCTCAGTGGTGGTGTCATCATCGACCCGATCGCCGCGTCGTTCGTGGAGTTCACCGACGCGGCTGTGTACACACCTAGGACTGTCGCCTCGCAAGTCGACACCGGGAACGACACGGAAGACGACCTCGCACGTGGCACTCTCCAGCAGGCAAACGAGCACGCCTTTCGTACCGGCGAGGCACATCTGATTCGGCCGGAATACCCGCTCACACTGTGCACCTCGGAGCTGCCTCTGCCCCCCAGGTCCTCTGATCCCCCGCTGAAGCGCTCTAAATATCGCTCAAGTCCCTTCAGCACCGCGGGAAGCACAGGGCCAACTGTCACATCGGCGCGTCACGCAGCACAGATGGGGATGGAGAACGTCGAGAAGTGGCTGAACCGGTTGGCGCCGTGTCCGGGTCACAGACCACAGTCGCCGAGGCGGGAAGCGTGGACGACAGTGTGGGCGGATGCCGAGGAATTTCGGCTTTCCATGCGGGCCCACAGCGACGTGCGCGCCAGCGAGGCGTCTCTCTATTTGCCACCGCGCATTCCATTTCCACTGCGCTTCCGCGGCCAGCCCATTTCCCTCATCGAAGAAGGAGCGAATGCATCCCCCGCCGCCAGCCAGCAGCAGCAGCAGCAGCCGGATCGCGAGGCGAACAGCGCGACAGCGGTTCCACCGGACGGCGAGCGCTGCGCCGCCGCCTCCTTTACGTGCTATACAGGTGTCCCTCGTTTCGCCGCCGCAACGGAAACCGCGCCACGTTTCGACTCGGCGGAGTTTGTGAAGGGGACGGCCGTCACCCGACTGCGAAAGCGAGTGCGCCCGTACTACGAGACCGCGTCGCTGGGGCGGCGCCGAGCCTCCGGCGACTACGAGGAGGAGGACAGGGAAAGGTTCTTGATCCCTTTTACCGATTCCACGCCTCGCCATGCTGCCTTTGCCCTTTTTCTGGTGTACTTCAACCATTTAGGTGTCCTCTGCAATGGCGTGCGTGTTACAGGAGAGACGGCGGCCTCATCATGTCTTGAAGGACTCGATGTGGGCAGCGCAACGTGGGGCCTTTGCCCGAAAGACCTGTACGACGTTTGCGCGGAGGTGGAGCGAAAGCGGCGCGTGACGAGGGAGCTGAGGGAACATTCTGAGAGGATCTTCGTTGGCGGCACGCGGTGGAGCACCACCGCGGGGAACCGCGACGCGGTCGCGGCGGCGTGGACAGCGCTGCTACTTTCGTCGCGAACGGCCTTACTGGAGCGCATTACGGAGCTCAACCGCCACATACACCAGCTCCACGACGAAAAGCAGCGTCGGCGGCACGCCGATGAGCAGGAAAAGCAGTGAAGGTGACAAGTCGAATAATGACAGGAGGAAGAAGGCCGCGGGGTGTGAGTCACTGGGTACCTCTATTTCCTCCCTCGTCCGGGTACTCTGCTGACCACCAAGGCAACTGCGGGTGGAGGAGGGGGGAGCTAGTGAAGCGTCTACGTTACAGAATGGTGTGAGGCATCTCTCGAAGATGCAGCAGCGCTCACACTGTCGAAAGGAGAAGAAAAAAATGGTACGGCCTGCGAGACCAAATCAGGACGTCGAACGTCTTGTGAAACGTCCTGCCTCCCCTATGCGCGACGTGGTCGCGAGTGAATGCGAACACGGTTTCCAAATGTTATGCGCACCGTGTCGTTCTATCCTGCAGATGATGGTCCCTCGTGTGATACGAAGGGCGGCTCATGATGCCTACTCTCTCCCTCTCTTCCCCGGCATCGACGAACGCCCACAACGACGCATGTGCTGTGCTTGTTGCATCCTCTCGGCTCTGCACAACTGGCGTCCTCCTGAATCCACCTCCGTCTTCACTGTCCTCTACCTGCGTGCGTATGGATATGGCGCGCTCTGCCCGAGAGCGGGGAAATGGGAGCAAGAACAACAGTCACACAGGCCCCCCCCCCACACACACATAGATACACAGCCTTCCTTGCCGCTCCAAATGCTGCGTATCGGTCGGCGGAGCCTCGCTGTTGTCACAGCGGCTGCCATTACGGACGCGGCGACCAAGCTGAACGCGCTCCTCGACATGAAGAATCGTACTCATCCAGTCCCTCACGGTGAGATAAAGCGCTTTCTCAAGGCGGAGGTAATGCCAGTGCTGACGGGAACGGAGCTGGACAGGCGCGGTAACTCAACGGACCTCCGTCACTTCCTCGGCCAGCTCACCCGCGACGCGGCCTTCGCAGCTGTCATCGTTGGTGCCCGTCCAGAAGCGAGCTTTGTGCAGGCGATCGTGACGTGCATCAAGGAGGACCATCAGCGCATGCGCTTTCTTCCGAAGATGTCCTCGCCACAGGCAAGCAAGATCATCGAATATCTTTGTAAGGCGGGCGTGACAGACATGGAGGTCTACCCAGTACTGATCTCGCGACTGAACTTTGGCACTCTGAACGAGCTGGGCAGGGTCATGTTTGCACTCACAGAGTCAGGCTTTCACGCTCTGAGCATACTCGTTGTTGTACCCCTCTACAGTGGAGAAAAGTGGGTGCTCGACTTCGACAAGGCGAAGACGAAGAGGAACGAGTCGTCGTGTAGCGCCTTCGACGCCGTGCGGGTTCTGCGCGCGCTCTCCAAATCGTGCCGTGCCTATGTCGAGGAATCCCGGCGCGCCCCAAAGGAAGGCATGACGGGCGTCCCCAGCGAGAGCCTTAACTTGCTACGCAACAACCTCCTGCGCTTTATCTTCGAAAACGCGTCCGTGCTGCGCGGGGCGCACTGGCTGAACGTTGCCCGCGCACTACTGAACTTCCCGAGGGAGTTCAGCGAACTGCGGAACTTCGTCCGAGACTACCCTGCCATCGAGAAGGAATTGCGGTCTGCGCTGGGTGTGTCAAAGGACTGCACAGCCACGTCGTCGTCGCATGACGTGAAAGCACCATGCTCCGTCAACTGCGAAAGCGTTGGGGCGGCGGCAATGCAGCGCGTATTTCAGTACGCCGAGCAGCGCAGTGTTATCCCAGATGTGGAGGTGGGGAGCCCTGTCAGCGCGGAGTTTCCTTTTGACCTTAGTTACGGCGACCTCTTGAAGCTGCTCCCCTTGCTCGATCAGTTTCCTAGCATGACATCTGCACAGAATACCCAGCAGC
The DNA here is from genome assembly GCF_000234665.1 of Leishmania mexicana MHOM/GT/2001/U1103. Taxonomy (NCBI): domain Eukaryota; phylum Euglenozoa; class Kinetoplastea; order Trypanosomatida; family Trypanosomatidae; genus Leishmania; species Leishmania mexicana. The sequence goes on from NC_018331.1 coordinate 328,624, forward strand.
GTGCGGAGCTCGTGCTGCAGGTGATGTGCGCGAACGTGCACCAGCTCCGCCTGCAGGACCTTGTCACCGCGCTACAGGTGCTGCGCCGCATACGACTATCGCCCAAAACGACAGCGGCAGTGGAGACGATTGCGCACGAGGCGGGCAACCGCCTCACTGTTTCTTCTGCGGAAGAGGTGCTCGGTGCCATCTCCTTCCGCACGGTCGCGCAACTTGCAGCCGCGCTGGCGGCGCTGCGCGTCACTCGCTGCGACGGCTTCGTTACGTTTGTGACCACCAGGAATGACATATTTCCGTCCTCGCTGACCGTGGACACGGCGCTTTCCTTCATCAACGCTTTAGCGGGGCTCAAGATGACGCGCTCAAGCCTGTGCCATAGCGCGCTGGAGTCGATACTGCGCGGTGTGCTGAACTTTCACAGGCAGCAGCTGAGGAATGGGCCCCTGCTGGACGCCTTTCCCATCCCCGTCGCTCGGATGCTGCGCGGCTGCGTGCTGCTCGACTACATACCACCCGCGGACATTCTGCAAAGCTTTCTCGGCTCAGCGGAAGCACCACTGCGCGTGAGTGAGGAGGTGCACGGCGCTGGAGGTGTGCTCGTGTTCGACCTCTCTCGCTCCCTGTCCCACTTCTTGAAGCAGGCACGAGCCACCGCCCCGGAGCGGGAGAAGGATCTGTGGGACATTGGTGTAGTGGGGGTTGCGCTGCCCCTCGCTGTCGCGTGTACCGAAGACACCGTTCATGCTATGGAAAGCTATCGACAGACGGCGTCCTCCTCGCACACGGCGGTGTCGTGGCGCTCCACGGTCGACATGCTGGCGCTCTTCATTGATCCCCAGATGAACAGCACAAACAGAGGCACCATGGTGCAGCGCCTGCTAGAAGTCTTTTCAGAGGTGGAAACCTTGCTGAGGGCCGCTGCGACAGCGACCCGCGCACACCTCGACCAGTGCTCCCGCCACATCCACCACAGCGACGAGGCTCGTCAGCGTTCACGACAGACGCCCTTCAATGCCAACTGCAACATGCACTTTCTCTCTGCCTTGCTGATTTTCGAGTACGTTGTCTTTCACGCGAACACGCAGGCCGGGAGACCGCCCTCCAGTATGGCTGGCGAACCGGTCACTAGTGTCCGTGGCGATGCCGAGAAGGATATGGCAACTCTGGCGGGGCTAAAGGACCAGTACAGTGAGTTTCTTAGGACCCCTATCAGCGAGTCGGTGACCGACACGCCTATGGATATCGTGCGTCGCATCTTTGAGTGCCCGCTCTCGGGCCCCGTCGCCGGCTCAGCTGCGCCGCCACCCACAGTTGTGCTCCTGGAAAAGAAAGATGCGGTGGAAATCACAACCACACTGCCGTTTGCGCTCTCTCTCGTGATCGACCCGGGGCCAGTCAACGAGTTTTTCACGGAGCAGTGCATGTCGATTATGGTAGGCGACGCGGAGGAGTCGCATTGAGCTAGAAGGGAGCGAAGGCGGCTCGCGTGAGGTGCGCAGCGGCGGCAAAGTGCTGAACGAAAGACACGGGTCTCGACAGCAAGTGTGCGGGCGTCTCCGTCTGTGCTCGCCCTCCACACCCCTCTCTCTCCTCGCACGCGCAGACAGGCATCTGCGCCCCCGTTGAGTCTCACAACCGCGTATGTTTTTTTCTTGGGTCACCACCAAGTGTGATGGTTGTGTATGTGAGGAGGGAGAGACACAAAGCGAAACAGGTGCGCAGGAGACGCACTGGCGACCGCGATGGCACTGTTTGCGCTAACAGTACAAGAAAGGTGAGAACAAGTGGTCGCACATGCATGCAGCGAGAGCAAATGATCTGAGGCGGTTTCAGAGGTGGGCGTGAGAGGAAGCAGCGCCTTTCCTTCGCCGCATCTGTGTCGTCGTTGCTCCTCGCGCTGTCTGCGGCGACGCTCGTGTGCGACTCGCCACTGACTTTTCTGTGAGACGACAGACATGCGTCACATGTCTCACACGCTTTTTTTTGCTGTTGCCGTTGCTGCTCTGCTTGGCGGTGCCCCATTCTAGCCGGTTCCTGGCGTACGCGATGTACACAGCTGCGTGATGCTACTCGTGGCCAGTGTGCTGTGCATGGAAGCCACGCTACCCCTACTCGGCTGGACTCTTTCTCACCTGCTCCTCCTCTCCCTTGTCGACATCCGAACTGTCACTATGGTCGTGCCTTGCGCCAAAAACAGCGCTGTCCGTGCGGCAGTGCACACACTAACACACGGCAGTGGTCGTGTCGGTTCCCCCTCTTGCCCTCGCTGCTGAGGGAATATGGGGATGCAGCGCCCGTCATGGTGGAGCAGGCCGCCGTCCGCGCGGTTGAGTATGGCAGGTGCTGCTGCGGTGCCGTCGGAGGCCGATTTGAACCGGCTGCGCAGCCGTCTTCACCAGTCCGGCGCCATTGTATCCTCCCGCTCTGTGGCGTCCAGGGCGGATGCGAACTTTGACTTAGAGGTTGTCAACGTCGGTGAGGGACGGCGCGCCACCCCGGTAGAGCACCTGTTAGCGCGACTGGAGCAGCACGGCCTACGTCGCCGACTGGTTGTCGAGGACGACGCCGCGGCGTACGCAGTGGATGTAGCCGCACGCGCGGATACGGAGGAGAGCGCGAACGAGGACGATCAGGTGCATGCATCCCGGGAAGGCGAGGCTGAGGCCCCCGGGGCCGTATCCTCTTGCTCCTCGGGTGACGGGGCGTTCTCTTCCCCGGCGCCATCCCAGACCCCAGAAACGCGTGAAGCATACTACTACCTCTGCGTCCCTTGTGAGCTCCGCCTCACGCGCATCAGCCGCCGTCCGCCGCGCTGGCGCGCACTCGAGGACGTGCACTTCCACTTCTCCTCCGCGGCGCACCGCGCCACCGCGTCGTGGATGGCGGACGACGACATCGACGAGACGCTCCGCTCCACACCACTCATCACGCCGACGCACTACTACAGTCGTATCTACGTCAACGGCGTCCCAACACTCTTGTCACGCCGCCCGGGTGGGGGCGACATGTTCTACCCACTGCCGCACGAGCAGGACCTTGTGGCCCCTTCCAGCGCCGTGGCTGCGCGCGATGGCGACCGTGTCGACTACTGGCACGGCTCGCGGACGGTGTCAAACGCCTCAGAGGCGTCGGGGGCACCCGCCGACAGGTTCTTTCCCCCGTCGACGCTACGAGGTGCGCAGGGCGGGGCACCTGTCTTGTGGCATCGTGCGCTCCCCAGTCTCTACACCAGAACGGTTCAGGTTGTACACCGCACGCGCTCCAGCTGTCTTGCCGATTTGCCGGCAGACCGGCGAAGGTACCGCGTGGCCCGCACGAGGTCGCGAGTTATGGTAGGCGTCGACCATTGTCGCCTTGATGAGTACCGCGAGCAATCCTGGATGCCGCTGCACAAGGTGCCGCTGTCGCTGGCGGTGTATCGACTCCGGCGGGAGCGTCTTCCCAAGCCTCTGCTGGCCCGCCCCGAGTACGCAGGCCCACAAGGACAGGCTGTGCCACTTCGGTGCAGCGAGTCCGCGGTGGGGACAGCCCGGGCAGCTGACGTGGCACATCGGACAGTGTACACGCAGCCCTACCACCCAATAGCGGAGGGCTCTCGAGACTATCACAGGCAAGGAGACGCCTTCACGACAGCCGTCCCCGTGCCGACCACGGTCTTTGAGGATGAGTGCTATCGAGTCGCTCTCGTGTCCGCAGCGGAACAGGCGCACCACGAGGGCCTCTCGCACGCGGAGACCTCTCGGCGGCTGAGTCACTCCGTATGTCGGGCCGACGTTGCGTCGGAGGAGATCAATCGCCCGGTGCTGACGCTTGAGCTACTCATGCAGCACACCCAATCCACCTCCCAGTCCTGGAGACCTGCCGTTGGGTCCAACACCGCATTGAATAGTTCCTTCGTGCCGTCCACCGCGCCACCGTCACCTTCTCGTCGCAGCAGTATCAGCCACCTCACCAGCAGTAGCAGTTCAGGCAGCACGTCATCTTTGTCCTCGTCTGAACACTCCAGCACGTCGAGGTCTTCAATTCACACCCGCAAACGGGTCAAGCCGGAGGGCTGCCTGTGAGATACCTATCACGTTTCCTCTAGCGAGGGCAGATGCGCGCGTGTGAGCAGAGGGAGGACGGTTCGCTGCTTGGATGGATGATGCGACCCTCACTCGCAGTCCATGTCTTGCTTTTCTCTCTCCTCCTCCTCCTCCCCCCATCCACACGCATGCGTGCCTCGCTCGACGAACAAGAAACGAGCGCCTCTGCTGCGGACAGCGGAAGGGGAGAAGGGGAGAGGGTGGCGTATCGAGGAAGGGCTCACGCCTCGTCTCCCTCCGGCAAGAGAAGGAGTGGACTAATGAAGAACACACGACACGAAGCTCACTGGAAAAGGCGGCACCGTGCCGTCTCATGTTACTTTGTACCCATTGGGGGGGAGGGCACCTGTGGCGGAAGCCTGCGTGGGGTGACCACAGCAACGCCCGTTTCGCGAGCACTGCGTTTTATGTACTTGTCGTGTACTCGAGCGATACCTCTCGCGAAGCCACATGCACACATGCTGTCGTCACTGTTTCGCAACCCCACCCCTTACCCTCGACGTCTTTCTCTTCCTCCCCCCTGGCCAACACACGTACACGCGCCACCGACAACGGAGCATGTCACACGAGAACACCTGCACACCCTCCCCACACCCCAAACCGCACTCCTTCCACCTCCAAAGCACCGGACACGACTGACAAGGGCACGCGCCGCGCGTTTTCTGTTCTATGCAGTGGAGTACGGCAAGATCCTCTGTCTCCCTCCCTGTTGTGCTCGCTGGCTCATAGTCATCGTATCTCTCTCCACCCCCCCCGCTCTCTCTCCCTTCGCACCATGCAAGGAACTGTGTTTTCCATGAACGTGCTGCGAAGCCCTTTTGGGGTGCGTGGCGCACACTTGGTGCCGCCGTCCGACGCCGATGGGGCAGTGGGGAAGGTGTCGACGGTCACGGATGCCAAGGTCACGGATAGTTATGCGCAGGTGCTGCCACTGTACACGCCCCTTGGCCGTGCAAAACGTCAGACCTACGCAGTCTCCGGCACTCGTGGGATCCAGCAACTGGTCGCCAACACGCGCAGCGCCTCGTTACCGATACCGTCCACTCTTGTAGCAGCGCAGCGTGTCAACATCAGAGGGAACTCCATGCCATCTGCCACGCCGCAGCTGCACGTCATCTCAAAGCACGAGAAGGGTCGCCTGCTGGTGTGGAATGGACTCACCGGCGCCGTCGTCGCCGCCTGCCTCTTTCCCCCGTCGTTCAATGTGGATCACTGTGCAGTCGCGGCGTCGTACGTGTACACAACCGTGGAGGGCTCGGCGGCCACATCTGGTTCGGAGGAAGAGGCTTGCGTGTACGTATGGTCCCGCTCTACCCTTCGCAGCGTCACAGTGCTGAGAGGCCACAGCGGTCGCTTAACCGCGTTGGGGGTGTGGCCGATGGAAACCTCGACGCTTATCGCAACGGCAAGCCTCGACGGCACGGTGCGACTCTGGAGCCATCAGCACAACCCAGGCGCCTCGAACAGCGCCGTCGCTAACGAGGACCCGGTGCAGCTTCTGTGGGTGTTGGCCACAGCGGAGCTGGGGAGCGTGCACTCGCTGAAGTTTATCGCAGCAGACACGGTGGTGGCTGCCGCGACTCGCTGCGCACTGGCTTTTGTCCGCTTGCCCGATGCACCGGCAAAGCGGAAGGGCCGGGGCAGCGTGGTGAGCATGGGCACGGCCGACGCTCTCGCTTTCCAAATTGTGCAGTCTATCGTCGATCCGGACGGTGGCACTACGTTCCTGCATGTGTGTCCATACAATCGCACCAGTGGCGGAGTGGTGGCGGTGACTACCGCGTTAGGCCACTCTAGTCTGTCCCCCCTCGCTTCCCCTTCGTCACTTCGACTCAGTGCCGCGGCGCCCCTGTCGGAGTCGTCGACAGTGTACCTCCTGGCCGGCAGCACCAGCGGGTACATACAGGAGTGGACGGTGGATGTGGAGAACGCGACATCTGCAGAGGTGTCGCCGAAGGCTGCTGCCTTGTCCGCCGACCCGGTGTACGTCAACGTCAAGTGCCGCTGGTACCACAAGGCGCACTCCGCCACCGTGGACTGCGTCGTCACGGACGAGGATGTCGTGGTAAGCACGAGTCTGTTCGACTGCGCCCGCATCTACCACCGCACCAGCGGCGCCACCTGCGCTGTCACCAGCACCGCAGCGATTCCCGTGCTCGTGCCGCAGCTGAAGGAGCTCGTCTGGGGCACGATCGACGGTGCACTGAGCGTCGCGAGCTACGCGCGCTTTGCGTCTGGGATAGAGAACGAGCTGCAGCTGCTGTGGACTGCCAGGCCGCACGCGACGGCGATCCGCGGAGTGTGCTTGTCCTTGACACCAGATCTCCGCTGGGACACCCTGTGCACCGGCGCAGCCGACGGGTCTATGTGCGTGTGGAGGGCCATGCCGGAGTTGGGGCGGGCAGCGGCTGGCAGCGCAGCAGCCAAGAAGGAGGGCGCTGCGCCGTTGATAACCCACTTCTTGCACGTACTCGCTCTGCCACCGAACACTGCGGAGAAAGGGGACTCTGATGGGAAACGGGTGGCGGCCGTGGTGGCGGGGCTGAGGGCATCCACCGCTGGCAAACAAGGTGCCATCCTTGTCGTGGAGCTGACCGCCACTGGAGAAGTTGGCCAAGTCGCCGCCGTGCCCCTCAAGGACAACATAAAGGTGTCGTGCGCGCACCTGTGCCTCAGCGGCAATGGCACCCTCTCGCTCTGGGTCGGGACACGGTGTGGCCAGCTGTTGCACGCTCTCCATAAACCGGCGCAAAAGGTCTGGACAGCGCTGATGCCGGTGCAGTGGGATGCCAAGCCAAACGGCAGCGTGGCCGCCATCGCAGACGACGCAGCGTCGTCGGTCGTCATGGTGGCTGTTGCCGAAGTGCCCGATTCGCGTCGGGCGTCGCAACGCCTATCCCTCTCCGCGCTTCAGCTGGAGCCCAGGGCGACGGTGGAGACGATGGTGTCACAATGGGAAGGAGATGTTGCCCTTCCTTGCACTGTATATGCTGCCAGCCACCACGAACGCACGTTCGCCATGACATGGGTGAGCAAGATAGGCTCAGACGAGCAAGCCTCTCCGCGTGACATCGGTGGGCTTCTCGTGTGCAGTAGCGATGGCACCATGGTGCGCTGTTTTCGCACCAGCGTGGCCATTGCTGCCCCTTCTTTAGGCCTTTGGAACACACCCGAGGTGCTTGTCATGGCGTCGTCGTCCGGGCATGTAAACACCATTCAGCGCAACTTCGACGAGTCGCCGTCCTTCTCAGCCACAGCGGTGACCGCGCAAAGTCGAAACTCAGATCTTCTCTGCCTCGACATCTTTGAGAACAGCAAACGAGTACTGATGCCGTCAAAAGTGCGGACGACGCAGCTGACAGCGCTCCTGTGCGACGTGGGGACAGAGAGGGTGCGGCTGGCGGCGGTGCGGCAAGAAGAAGCTGATGTCGCAAACGAAGTGGCACTCTTCGATAACACGGGTCGAGAGTGTGGTCGCGTAACGCACGACGGCGCCGTTTTACTGAGCAACGACGCGTCTGCAGCATCTGCCTCGAAGCGACCGATCAGCTATACACCCAAACTGCAGGGGGCGTCCCTGTGTCGGTCCTCGGCGACGGCAGTGGCCACGGCAGCCCAGACTACCAACTGCACCGCTATCGCCGCACACGCGGGGGATCGAATCGTCTTCATTGGCTACGATGACGGTCTTCTGCAGATGGTTGACACAACTGACGTGTACGTCTTCTGCCGTCGCTGGGCAACAGACGCGACTGGCGTCGCACGACGGATTGTGGACGTGCGGTACGGTGGCTCGGGGGTAGCGGTGGTGCTGTTAGCGAACAATCACCTCTGCAGTTTCGCTATCCCTCCTCGTAGTCTACTCGATCAACCTTCGTTGTGATGAGGCATTGAGCATGGGCTTCTGTGCACTTGTTGGGTGGGGAGACCTGCTTTGTTTCCGGACTGTGTACCCATGCGCGCTTCGGCACGGCATCGTTGATTGTACAACATACTGAGGTGAAGAAGCCACTCCTTTCTTTTGTTTTGTTTCGGCGTGTGCCCATTGCTCTGCCCTGCAGCACGAGCTGCACGCCACTCCACCCCAGCCGGGCCCCGTCGCACAGGCGCACATGGCCTGGCGCGCAGCAGCCCTGGACACACGCGGTACAGCGTTGCGCCGACCCAGTCATCTCGGTGCGGCCTCCGTCCAAAGCTCGGCACAGACACACCCATTGCGCCGGTCCCCACGTGCCGCACCCTCCTCGAGAGTGGCGCAGGCCCCCTGCACCAGTGGGCAGAGTGAGGGGCCGGGGAGGGGGTGGGTGAGATGTGTTCGAGTCACGCTGGCACTCTGTCCCCATCATGTGGACGGCACAATGGTGTCCGCCGTCGCAGGCCGCTCCGACGCCACGCCGTCCACAACCTCACCAGTGACATCAGCAGCGATACATCGCTCTGACCTCCCCTACGTTGTTGGTGCTGGGCCCTGCGACACCACGCACTGAGGGGTCAACCCCACCCCCTTCCCGGTTATCCGGGTGGAGAGGTCACTCATACAAGGAAAAATAGAGCCGATATCGTGTACGCAGAAGGCTACAGCCCGCCACGATGTTCCTTCGCTCGTTCTGTTTGTTCGTCTACCGCATTTCTCCCTTTTTTCGCCTTCTCGATCCCCATGTACAATGAGTCCCCCTCCCTTCCACCTCCCCCCCCCCCCCCAAAAAAAAAAAATATATATACACACACAAACACCATTTCCCCTCCCCCTTGGCTGCGGCGTTACAGTTATCCTCCTTGTATCTCTGCCGTATTCTCTTTCACGCGTTGTCTTCGGGAGGAAGCCCGCTCACACGACCGCCTCTCCCCCTGTGTGTATGTGTGTTTCTCTCTTTCCCTTTGCTTATTTCTTTGTTGTTATCGCTTTGCTTGGTCGGGCGAGAGGGAAGCGGCAGCCGTGGCGTCCTCTCTTTGAGGGCAGTGCAGCAGCAAGGAGAGGAGGACGGGAAGGGTGAAAAGCAGGCGACGCGCACACATGTTGCCTAGAAGGAATATATATGTATATATTATATATATATATATATATTTATATGTATGCATGTGTTCTTAAAATATCTATAGATGCACGGCGGCGGGGGTGGGAGGCGGGGGGCTGGGGGAGAGAGAAAGGGAGAGAGGCGGAGCGACGGCTCTTGACTTGACCATCTCTACTGTATCGATTACTGTTTTTGCTGTCTTCCCGCGCACCACTCCATTTCGTCCCCTGCCACCCCCGCCCCGCCCCGCCTTACTTCCTTCCATTTCTTCGGTTCCTCTCGGGCTCCTACAAATGACATCAAAGTGCGCCAGTTCTTTACTCTGTACAGGCACACACACACACACATGCACACAAAACGATGATATTAATATGATAGAGCACCCACGCCGTTGCGTACCCACCGCTTCGTTTCTCTTTCGCTGTTGCGCCTCCTCACCGCAAAGGCGGCCCCGACGTGGCATCCTCTCCCTCCCCCCTCCCCCTTATCCTGTGTTGATTCGCCGGCAAGCAAGCCGTTCACTAATCAGACCAGATTGTGAGGGGGAGGGGGGACATTCGGCCCCCTTTCCACCGAATGCCTTCACGGTTTGCCTTCTGTCTGTTGTGACACCCGACGTGAGGTGGTGGATGTGGTCATCGGCTCATCTCATTTTGTCTTGCTTTCTCCGCTTTCGCCCTGCTGCCTCCCTCTCCCTCTCTCCGTACTAGCCAAATCTTCACATCTTCGACAAGCCTCCACGCCACATTCGACATTACGGGGTCTTTGGTGTCTCTCTCTCTCCAGTGGAAAGGTTGTACTGTCTCTGCTGCTGTATTCTTCGTTTTTTTAGTAGATTGTTTTCTCTTCGGCGCTGTGTAGTCGTAGAGGCTGCGCCAACAAGTAGCGCCCCCTCCCCCCTCCCCTCCCAACTCTTTCCCTCCTTGCTACCGACATCATGGCCTACAGCCAGTCGCAGCAGATGCAGAAGGAGTTCCGGCTCCCGATGGTGCCGGGACTGTCCTGTGGCGAGGAGATGATGCGCCGCAACTACGATCGTCGCCAGATACATGGTGTGAAGCTGGACTGCGCGACGGCCATCGCTGGCGTGCCTGCCGATCGCACTCTCACCGACGGCAGTTGTCCCTACCCCGGCTCCACGCTCAAGGGCGTCGTGACGGCCGTCGCGGAGGCGGCTGGGGCTGACGAGCAGAGCACGGAGGACCCGACCGGCCGCGTGCTCCGCTACTACGGCTACTGTATCGAGCCAGTCTCGGACAGTGCACAGGAGACGGAGCGGGTGCGCAAGGTGATCCTCAACTTCTACCTCGAGGATGGCACAATGAGCGTGACGGAGCCGAAACAAGACAACTCCGGGTTTGCCTTTCCCGCCAACCTGAAGCGCCACATCGTCCCCAACCCGGACGGCACGCCGATCACCGCCGCACAGCTGAAGGTGGGCGAGCCGGTGTCCTTCTACGGCCGCACATACGAGGTGTACGACGCCGACCCCTTCACCCGGGCTCTACTCAAAGAGGCTGGGGAAGAGGTGCCGCCGGCCATCGTGCCGCCGACGGACGCGTACACCACGATGCGCAGCCGCCCTGTGGCCAAGGCGCACGACGTCCCATCCATCGCGGCGTCCAGCCCACTCAACACGATGCTCTCGCCGGCCCAGGTACGAGCGACCCGGCAATTCCTCGAGTTTGACCGCAAGGTGCTGCGGTGCGACTGCACGTGGGACGACACGACGAGCCTCTACGGCACAAAGCACTTTCTCACACTTTACTACTTCCTTAGCGACGGCAGTATCGCGTTCGTCGAGAAGGATGTACAGAACAGCGGCCGCGACCCGTTTCCCAAGTTCTTAAGCCGCCAGCGCATCGCGAAGCCGACAAGCGCGTCCGGCAAGTTCGACTCCTCGTCTCTTGGCTCCGTCACCTTCAAGGAGGACGCGAACACCGTCTACTACACCGACGAAGACATCCGCATTGGAAACGTGCTCAACCTCTACGGCCGCCAGGTGAAAATCCATGACTACAACCAGTACACCCGTGACCACATGGCGAAGAAATTCGGCATCACAGCATACACACCCATTCCCGGCGCCACGCCGCCGCCGTTTGTACCGCCGTGCTCGACGCGTCGCGAGATCTCCGAAGAGACGGTGCGGGAGCACCACAAAGAGAAGCACGAGGAGCTTCGCCGCCACCGATTCGCCAACTCCGTTGTCAAGTTCCTCGTCCGCCTGGACAACGGCAAAGAGGAAGACAAGGTGCGCCGCTTCGTCCTAGCCGTATACCTGGCCGACAACAGTGTCTCCATCTTCGAGCCCGTCATCCGCAACAGCGGAATCGTGGGCGGGAAGTTCCTGCAGCGTCAGAAGGTGCGCCGCGCCGACGGCGAGTATTTCCGCGCGGACGACTTCTACGTCGGCGCGCGCGTGGTGCTCAACTCGTTCCCGTTTGTCATCCTCAACTCAGACGAGCACTCGCTGAACTACATGGAGCACAACCCTGAGGAATTCGGTCACTCAGACATCAACAAAATCGTCCGCAAGATGCGAGCGATGCTGCAGAGTAGCACCACAGGTCTCGCCGAGGCGTTCCGCCTCGCCGATGAGAGCCGGGGCGGCGGCCTCGACATGGAGGTGTTTCTGTCCATCATGAAGGAGCTTAACCTCGACATTACCGAACAAGAGATCCTGACCGTGCTACGGTACTTTGACAAAAACAGCGAGTCGTACGTCAGCTATGAAGAAGTGGCCAGCCGCATCATGCCCGAGGACGGTGCGGTGGCGAGCGACAACCGCTCGTGGCAGGCAATCTACCAGGAGGGCACCGATCACGCCATCGCGTCGTTCCTCGACGACCCCAAGGAGGCAGAGGAGAAGGAGCGCAAGAGCCGCGAAAACGCGGCGGCTTCTCGAGGTGCGGCGGAGTTCCTCAACCTCTACCATCAACGCCGTCAGCTGTTCATGAAAGAGTTCCACGCGATCACCGACTACGCCAAGGACAGCCTGATCGGATCTGATGAGTTCAAGATGTGTGTGCGTCGCAAGCTGGAGCTCTCCTCCATCTCCGATGAAGAGATGGGTGCGCTGGCGAAAAATCTCTTTCCTGCTGGGGCACCTCGCGTGTCGTACGAGGAGTTCATGCGCCTCCTGAACGGCACCTCGACCTACGCCCACACCGTCGTCGCCATCGCCTCTCACGGCGCTTCAAAGTAAGCTGGAATAAGGTAGGTGCGATATGGCAGCAGACGGAGGGGAGGACACCGAAACTGGTGCGTGCCCACCTGTATCTCTCGTAAAGTATGCGTGTATGTCCGCAGCTACAAAGGTACGATGTAAAGTACGAATACAAGAGCCGCAGCTGATGCAGTGTGATGCATGGAAAACCATCTCGCTGGAGTCTTGAGCGCTACCCGCTTCCTCACGTCTCGCCCCGTCCCAGTGACCATGCGGGAAAGAAAGGTGTCACGCTTGTGGTGGGTGCAGATGTGCGCGAGGTACGGTGGCAGTTCGGAGACGGCGACTGTCATCCCTGCGTTGTCCTTCTTTTTGTTGGTGTGGGGAGGGGGAGAGGGTCTTTTTCATGTGTGTGTGTGTCTGTGTGGAGTTCCGTTGATTTTGGCTGTTGTCAGGCTTCCACCGTTGCTTCTTGCGCCTGGTGTCCATATTTAGACCTCTGCTTCCCTTCTCCTCCCATCATCGTTCGGGTTGCTCGTTGTCCAGGATTGACGAAAGCCTTCTCAGATGGCACCCCCTCCCCTATAGAGCAGGGGGTGAGGGCAAGGGTCGTACCACCTTACATACATACGCACAGGGGGAGAAAAGGAGGGGGGAGTGCGTGCGTGCACGTGACACCAGTCCTTTGTATTTCCTCCCTCTCCCGCCTCCCCCTCGCTTTCCTCCTCCTCCTCTCACCTATCTTTCTTGTATCTGTGGTTGCGGCTGTGTTGCCATCCGCCGTCGCGGCGTTTCAGCGGACACGCGAGTCGTTCATGTATGATAAGACATCCCTCTGTCTCTCCGTCCGTTTTACGGTAGAAAAACACAAACGTGGAAAACGGCATGAGGCCGCGGCACAAGTCACCGAAAAGCTCTCAAGGGTGGAGGGGGGTGGAACGGGGTGCTCGGCGGCGTTCGCGTGACTCCAGTTCCGCCATCTGTCTCCTCCCCTCTCCCCTGTCCTCGCGACACCCTCCGTTCTCTTTCCTGTGATGATTTGTGTTGACGTGGAACGTGTTCAGGCAGTTTGGGAGGCACATGCTTTGATCTACAGTCGATGACGTTCCTGTGTGCGTGTGTGCGTGCGCAGCGCCCGCGTTGTCTCATAAGGGGCAGGCCGCCTATCCTGGGAAGGGTCTTTTTTTGTGCCGCGTTGCACGCCAGGAGGTTGTGGGCCTCTGGCCAACTATGCGTCACCCGATCCCCACCCCTCGACTACTCTGCTACTTCACCCTGACAAGTCCACAGTGCTCACTCTGCGCTTCCTCGCGCGCAGCTCGCTACATCGTTTGCGTCCTCGCACGCATCGGCAATTTTTTTTCTTTGGAATGCGCGTTACAAAGCTTGTGCTGGTGTGCCTGGCAGCAGCTCTACTGAGCGTTGCTATCGCACTTCCATCTATGTCAGCGCCAGCGACGGCTGCGGATTGCCTTGGTCTTGGGTTCGAGAAGGACACAGTACGCTGCCGGATGTGCGCCAAGCTGTTCATTGTGACGCAAAACGACGAGCTTCGGCAAGAGTGCGAGAGCTGCTGCACCGAAGGCAAGGGTGGCACGGCTGATGACGTCACTTAGGTGTCCGCCCGCATCGAGCTCCGCGGTATCGCTCGTGCCACTGTGCCGTCGGAGATGAACGCCCTCGCCATCTTCAAGCGTACGCGCCGCTCAGAGCCGTGCTTCACGTACATGTCGTTTCTGGAGAAATCCTCAGTGGCGCTTGCGCAAGTGGTACGCATTGGTGGCGACCCGACAGATGACGTGACGATGCACATCACACGCTGGTCTTCCGAAGCGCTCCACGATCTCTTTAGGAAGAAGATTCGGGTGTGGTGGCCTCACCGTGAGGAATGGCGTCTTCTTGCCCAAGAAGGGGAAGAGGCGGCGCTGGCTGTCTTGTGGCGCCGACACACCCTTCCCTCCTCTGCGTCGAAGGCACACGGGGGGGAGCACGCACCCACAGGAGCGATGTTTGGCGCTTCCATTCAGGGTCAGAAGCTCATGAAGGAAGCACGGGTGTCTCTCCTTTTTTCTCCTTGGTGGGTGCGTGTGTGTGGGAACGGGGGAGGCCGTCCGCCCAGGACGTCTTTCGGTCAAACTGACTTGTATTTGTGGCATCAGTGACTTCACGAGAAGCTAATACACCGAGACGGTGTGGCCTCCATGTCTGCTTTGGTTTTCTTGCTTTTGCGCTCCCTAACGACGACGGGGGGGGAGCAGCGGCACCCCTCAGTGCGTGATGTCGCGGGCCCCGGCACACACCCTGCACTCTGTGTGTGTGTTTGTGTGTGGTGGAAAGTGAGCCAGCCCTCCCCCACCCCCAACCCCTGTCAAGTGCCCCAGCCGCCTCGGGTGGTGTCGCAGGGCCCAGCACCAACGACGTAGGGGAGGTCAGAGCGATGTATCGCTGCTGATGTCGCTGGTGAGGTTGTGGACGGCGTGGCGTCGGAGCGGCCTGCGACTGCGGACACCATTGTGCCGTCCACATGATGGGGACAGAGTGCCAGCGTGACTCGAACACATCTCACCCACCCCCTCCCCGGCCCCTCACTCTGCCCACTGGTGCAGGGGGCCTGCGCCACTCTCGAGGAGGGTGCGGCACGTGGGGACCGGCGCAATGGGTGTGTCTGTGTCGAGCTTTGGACGGAGGCCGCACCGAGATGACTGGGTCGGCGCAACGCTGTACCGCGTGTGCCCAGGGCTGCTTCGCGCCAGGCCATGTGCGCCTGTGCGACGGGGCCCGGCTGGGGTGGAGTGGCGTGCAGCTCGTGCTGCACGGCAGAGCAATGGACACACGCCGAAACAAAAGCGGAAAACGCTGTGCGTATCGTCACATGGTTGCTGCACCACCCACACCTCCTCGACACACTACTTTCTGTTTGCCATCGTGCCCCCCCCCCATCCCGTGCCCCTCCTCTCCCTCTCCCTCTGTAATGTGGCCCACTGCATGCATGCCGCCTCTCTCCCTCCCTCTCTCTCTGTGCGTCTGTGATGCTTAGTTTTTTTTTGAGTTTTGCCCCTCCCTCGATCGCGTGTGGTGGTTCACCAAGTGCCCCCTTTCCTCAGAGTGCCATACACACACACAGACGCCCGCACCCACACGGAGACGCACCTACAGTAGCACAGCCGGCACGGGGGCCAGACCACCTGTCCTTATCTTCTTTAGTGAACTCCCCAGCCAAGGCGCACGACACCTCCTCGACGATTACCGCCGTATTCCTCCAAAGGTTCCCCCCCCCCACTGTCGGCAGACGCTCACAACGACAGGGTGGGAGTCGGTTTTTCCTGTCGAGAATCGCTCGTTCACGAGGTAGCCCGCTGCTGACGCTCGTCAGCTTTGCAGCCGCCTGTTGTGTAGAAGGTGCATCGCTGTCTCCCGCACCCGTCAGGTGCCTCTACTTGGCACTCTCCTGTGTTTTCTCGAGTCGCATATAACCCTGCTGGTTTTCCCCTGTCGTCCGTCGATTCCTCCTTACAGATCCGTGCGTTCTCGCAATCTAACGAAACAAAATGATGCGCCGCGCATTGAGTGGTGTCGTCGCCGTCCGCGCGTCGGCGATGCGCAGCTATACGGACGCCCGCACGATCCGCAAACCGAACCCATATGACCAGCTCGTCAACGCCGAGAACCAGCACTATGTGGAGGATCTCATGCGACAGTACGAGGCCGACAGCGCTCTTGTCGATCCCAGCTGGGTGCCCGTGCTAGAGGCGATTCGTTCCGGAAGTGACGATTCTCCGGTCGTGGCGACCTTCAGCCGCCCGACAGACGCCAAGGCATTGTCGGAAAAGCAGCGCCACGACAATATGCGCCTTTCGTGGATGATCCGCGAATACGAACGGTTTGGCCACCATATGGCGAACGTCGACCCGCTCAGCGGCTACCACGCCGATAATTGTATCCTCGGATCTCGCACACTGGCGCCGGAGGAGTTCGGCTTCACCAAGGATGATCTGTCGCATGTCTTCAACGTCACCTTTGGTGCCAGCCACGAGGCGACCTTCGTCAGCGGTGGCACTGCCATGACGCTGCAGCAGATTATCAATCAACTCCGCCGGCTCTACTGTGGACCGATCGGGTTCGAGTTCATGTCGTCAGGCTTCTTCGAGCTGCGCAACTGGTTCCGACAGGAAGTCACGGACTCCCTGCAGCCCTTGCCAGCCGAGGAGCGTAGGCTTTACTACAACGATGTCGTAAAGGCCTGTGGCTTCGAGAAGTTTCTGCAGTTGAAGTACGCCACAAAGCATCGCTTCGGCCTCGACGGCGGCGAGGCGCTCATTCCGGCCTTGAAGGCAGCCATCCTCACATCGAGCGACCTCGGCGTGCAGAGCGCGATCATCGGCATGGCACACCGTGGCCGCCTGAACGTCCTGGCGAACGTGCTGCACAAGTCCCTACGCGCCATCCTCAACGAGTTCGAAGGTCGTGTGGCGATCGAGGATGCCCACCTCACCGGCGACGTCGAGTACCATCTCGGCAAGCGCAAGCACGTGAAACTGCCAAACAACAAGTCCATCGAGCTGGACCTGCTGCCGAACCCGTCCCATCTCGAAGCCGTAAACCCGCTGGTGCTGGGTAAGGCCCGTGCGCGGCAACTCTACACGAACGACGTGGAGTGCACGGCGGTGCTGCCGATCCTCATCCACGGCGACTCCGCATTCGCCGGCCAAGGGTCGTGCTACGAGACGATGGGCTTCTGCGAGCTAGAAAACTTCCACGTCGGTGGCACGCTGCATTTGGTCATCAACAACCAGATCGGCTTCACCACCAACCCGAAGGACTCGCGCGCCAGCGCCTACTGCACCGACCTGTCAAAGGTGAACAACGCCCCAGTGATGCACGTCAACGGCGACGACGTGGACGCGTGCGTGAAGGCGGCCAAGATTGCCGCACGCTTCCGCCAGCAGTTCCACCACGACATCATCATCGACCTCGTCTGCTACCGACGCTACGGACACAACGAGACCGACCTGCCCGACTTTACCCAGCCGAAGCTCTACAACCAGATTCGCCAGCACCCCAGCGTCGTAGACATCTACACCAAAACTCTCATCAAGGACGGCGTGCTGACAGCAGAGGAGGCCAAAGCGAAGGACAAGGATTGGGAGGGCGTCCTGCGCCAGGCGTACGACCGCATGAACAGCGCGCAGAACTTCGTGAAGGTCATGCCCGTGTTTGACCCCGAGAGCGAGAACACCTCGGCCGATTTGTCGTATGCGAAGATCGCTGCCACACGTATACCGCCGCCGGTTTCGGCGGTGGACACCGGCGTCGAGACTCAGACGCTACGCGAGGCCGGCGTGCGTCTGGCGTCGATCCCGAAGGAGATGCAGAAGCCACACCCGGTCGTGGAGCGGACGTACGCGGCGCGCAAGAAGGGCACGGAGCAGGGGGACGCAATCGAGTGGTGTCAAGCAGAGCTCATGGCGCTGGCGACGCTCTCGATGCAAGGGGTGCCGATCCGGCTGACTGGCGAGGATGTCGAGCGCGGCACCTTCACCCAGCGCCACGCCGGCATTACGGACATGAAGACGAACCTGAAGTACTTCCCGGTGAAGATGTTGTCGTCTTCGCAGGCGCTCATCACCATCTCCAACAGCTCCCTCTCCGAACTCGGCGTCTGCGGTTTCGAGATGGGGTACAACATGGAGAACACCCGCTCCATCACTATGTGGGAGGCCCAGTTCGGCGACTTCGCCAACGGTGCACAGGTGATCTTCGACCAGTTCCTCAGCTGCTGCGAGGAAAAGTGGAATGAGCACAGTAGCCTAATCCTGTCGCTGCCGCACGGCTACTCGGGCGCCGGTCCGGAGCACAGCTCCGCTCGCGTGGAACGCTTCCTGCAGCTGAGCGACGACGGCGACCGAGTGCCATCGGACTTTCGCCACTTCCCTAACGACCAGGCGCTCGAAATCCGCATCCGTCGCCACAACTGGCAGGTGACCTACCCGAGCACTCCGGCCAACTACTTCCATCTTCTGCGCCGCCAAGGACTCCGCGAGTTTGCAAAGCCGCTCATCAATTTCTTCTCGAAGGCGCGCCTGCGTGCGCCGAACCTATCAAGGTTGTCGGACATGACTCAGGGGACCAGCTTCAAGGCGGTCATTGATACCGCGCGCGCAAAGGACACGGTGGCGCGAAAGGTCGTGTTCTGCTCTGGCCAAATTGAGAGCATTGTGAATGATGCGAAGACCGCCATGCAGAAGGAGACGCCAGGCGTGCACGACGACGTCGTCCTCGTCACAGTCGAGCAGCTGGCCCCGTTCCCGTGGGAGCAGGTGGCGGATGTGATGGAGACGTACGCGCAGCGTAACCCCATCACGGAGTTTGTGTGGCTGCAGGAGGAGCCACGGAACATGGGCATGTGGACGCACATGCGGCCCCGCATGAACAGCCTGATGCACCATCTTGGTCTCCAGCAGAAGCGCATCAGCGTCGTGAGCCGCCCGTCTGCAGCGTCGCCGTCCACCGGCTATGGCTCCGTGCACGTGGCGGAGGAGAAGAAGCTCATCGCGGAAACCCTTGCATGAAGCCTGTGAGAGCGCTCACGCTTGACGGCGCTTCATCTTACTGGCAAGTTCCCTCTTTGGCTTCGGTGTGGACATCTCTCGTTGCTCCCTTTCCGGCACCAACCCCCCCACAAACACACACACACCACCACCCACCACCACCCTGCCAACTCCGCCATGCCTCTGAGTACCTCTTTCACATGCGCTCGTTGTTTGCATCCCTCGCCCTTCCCCCTCTCTCTCTCCCTGATCACGTGTGGCACCTCGCCTGTTGACAGGTTTTACGTTTCTTTGTGGGTGTACACACTCCACCCCCTCCCCACACACACACCACCGATCCTGTGCGTCTGCGTGTGAGAGTAAGTGCGTTAATTTGTTGTTCTTGTATGCCGTCTGGTTGGCTGCCCTCGTCTCTGTCTTTTCTCGTTGAAGGGTAGGGGGAGGGGTGTGGGATAGGGCACCGGGGGCACGTCGACCTCGCTCTTTTTTTCGTGTGCGCCTGTGTGGGTGGGTTCCAGCTTCAGCGCCAACACGCGGAAAGTGCCCCCCCCCGCCAGAACCCGTTCCCCTATCCTATACCCCACCCCCTCCCCCTGCCCTTCAACGCACACCCACACAAACCATGCTTCCTACGTTTGCCGTTACGTCGCTCTGAGCCGTGCTTGGCGCATGGGCGCTGGGCGAGGTGCACGTGTTTTTGGAGATGTTGTTTCAGTCTGTTGTGCGTCTTTAAAGGGAGGTAAGCAGATGGTCGATGCGGTGATGTCGCGGGTGTTTACTTCCGCCATCCTCGTCGAAATCCTCTGGGCGACCTTTTTTCGTTTGTTTTTTTTCAGGCGGTGCCCTTGTAACTCCTCGTCGCAAAATCCGTGTGACCGGACCCCGCTCCGTGTCAACACAACTGCCATGATTACGCGCGCCAACACGCACGACGATCCTCGCCGAACTTACTTCTCGGCTCTCGGGTCGGCGTGAGGCCCTTCTCTCTCCCTTCTCCTTCCCTCCTCATGTAATATTCGAACGGTTCAAGTGAAAACGATGTCGTGCCGAGCGTCTCTCTCTCGTATTTCATTAGTTGAGCGTTTAGTGAGTTGTGCGCCCCCTGCGATATCTCGGACGGTGATACTACATTATGGGCTTTCTTGTTGCTGTTTGATGCCTCCCCCCCCCCTCCCTCGGGGATCCTTCGCTCCCCCTCCTTCGACGAGTATGTTGCGCGTACGTGTTATCGGGCCCATACATGGACGTACATGACAGTGCAACGTCGTGGCCCTGTGAGCTCTCTTCAAGCCGGAAGAGAAAGGGGGACGAAGAGAACTGACAGCTCGAGCGGGCACCTGAGGAAGGGAGCGGTGAAGATTGCTGTGGCTGTGATTGCTCTTGTGGTGGTGCACCATCTGCGCTTTGGCCGTGTTTCTCTCTCAACTCTTGTGTTTTATCTCCCACGTAATTACAGAAGACGCCTGTGGACTGCGGTGTGACAGTGCCGACGCACAAAACGCGATAAGGAAGGCTTTCGACGACAGAAAACGAGAACACAAGCGAGACATGGAAAGCCGTCGGTGGAGGATGGACGGGCGGTTGGTCAAGGTGTTGGGCTACTCTCTCTCTACACACACACAAACCGGTGAACATGGCACTGTAGAGAACTCTCACTGTTCCGAAGAAAGAGAGGCATGTAGAAGGGTGGTGACGGCAAGCAGCCACCAGGGATAGTGCTCCCTTCTCCCCGCCCCATCCCCGGTGTCTCACTCGGGGGAAAACATTGCCCTGCCCGGATGCACAAGCACGCCCACCGCCGTATGCTTACTCGATGTCTTCTTTTTTTTTACAGCCCAATTGAATGCCGATGTCTACAGTGACGTGGAACCTCGTCGCCCCACCACGCCGCACCGCACCCCACCCCTGCTCTGTCAGCGTAGGAGTAGCGGACAAGTGTTCTGGATGACCACGCTCTCATAGGCGTCGATTCATGCAAGAGAGCCCCCTCCTTCTCCTCTCCGTCACTCTCTCTCTTCTCCACTTGAGCAGGGTGTGGACGTCCGCATGCGCACCGCTGAGTGCTCACTTGCAGCTTATCGCAATCGCGCGCTCTCATCGTCCACAGACAGGTGCGCCACTCAATGGATGGCTCTTGAGACTCCCGTGTCCCCACACACACACACACACACACACGCATCCCCCTCTCCTCCGCCGAGACGCATTTCTTTGGCAGCGTCGCTGCTGCCTGTCCTTCAGGGTTTATGTGCGTTGGTGTTTTCTCTCTCCGATCTGAAAGGATCGACTCGGACACCTGCATAGGTAGCATCCACACCACAGCAGCCACCGCTGTATTCCCGTGTATCTCTCCTCCGTCGCCCCCCCCCCGTCCTGTTCTCCCGTGAGTCGACGATGCCAACAGATCGCTCTTTATGGGTGGAGGACAAGTATGCACTGCGATGTCGCGGGTGTGCCAAGAAGTTCACGGTCTTTCGCCGTCGCCACCACTGCCGTAGGTGTGGTCAGGTATTCTGCTACGAGTGCCTCAACGCTCTACCAACGGCCACCTCCACACCACAGAACATCGTCTTCAGCGTCTACCAGTGGTTTTCGTCGTCGCCGACTACGCCGATTAGAACGCCGACGTCACCCCAAGCGCGGAAGACTACTGAGAAAACGGAAGTCGTCGGCAGTAGCCGTGACGGGACCGCTGCTGCGGGGGGCGCTACCGTCGCAGCAGCGGAGCTTTCTATGCGTCTTTGCTGTCGCTGCGCTGCCACCGTTGCAGAAAATGCTGCGCGAGAAGCCTCTGTGCCGCACGACGAGTTTGAACCCTCTTCGCTCACAGTCAGCAGTGCCACCTTATTGCGGCCGAAGATGGCGTCGCCGCTTATGCGGAGTGTGTCACTACCGTGCCCGCCGCTATCGAAGCTGAACACGCCAATGCGACTTAGCGAGAGGAGTCATCCAGAAGAGGCGCAATTGCCCGCCCCACAGCGTACCCCGCCATCCTTTGAAGCGGCGCTTCAGTGGGAAGTCGAAGACTCCCCTTACATGGTGGCCCCCCAGTCGTTGGACAGCACAGCAATACATGCGGAGACAGCCGAGGAGCGCGAGGTCACATACTCCATCGGCCGCGTTCGGCGTCCACCACCGTCGGTCTTGACGCAGTGGTGGACAGCTCATCAGGAGGCTCTGATCAACAAGGAAGCGCGCACCTTCCCGGTGCAGCGGACAAGCCCATGCGCATCCACCTTGGAGAGGGTGGCAGCACTTGTGCGGACGCTGAGCGGCCCCGCCGACTTTCACGCGCACTTCTTCCTAGAAGAAGATGTGACGCAGTCACCATCGGACCCCAATGGTGGCGTGATGGGGAGCGCAGCGGTCATTCCTGTTGCCCACGCTCCGGCGCCGCTGCGCGGATTCCTGAACGACTTCGGCGCTGCATGCACGGCCCACTTCAAGGCGCGTATTCAGCACACGCTTCAATCTTCCTTCCCTAACCTTGGCAAATCGTCACTGTGGTGCCACGTCGCTGATGTCGCCTGGCACATCGTAAGGCATACCGCTGTCGCCCTCGACGCCAGCATTGTTGATCACTTGTCCAGCTTTTTCATCCTGGACCCCGCGCAGCCGGCACAGTGTATCGTGTACCCGGGCCTAGTGAACCGTCGACGTCTTCCTTCGAAACGAGTCATGAGTCCGTGCGACCATCCGCGCGTGCTGCTGCTCGCGGGGCATCTCTCCTACCCAGTGCAGCCGACCGAAGACCTCGTTGACTATGTACGCTCTTACAGCGGCTACCTGGACAAGTTGTTCCAGCGGCTGGTGATGTGGCACCCCGATGTGATTGTTGTCGAAGGTGGCATGCACCATTACCTGCGCGCACGCATCGAGGAGGAGGGCCAGATGCGCCTCGTGCTGGACGTTGGGCGTGACTTTCTCGTCCAGCTGTCATGGTGCTTGCGTGCTGACATCATCGCTGACCTTCAGTACGTTGGAGTTGGCGACTTGGCCACCACCGCGCCGCTGGGTCACTGCACCCGCTTCGAGGTGCTCGAGTTGGCAGAGGAAGTGCACTGCTGCGGCTTCCGCGGCTTCGACGCGCTGACGTATCACACCCTCGTCCTCCGCGGCGCTTGTCCAAGCGGGGGTGTCGTTGCGCACGACAGCAGCAACAGTGAGCGGCAGTGGGAGGCAATGGAAAAGGTGGTAAGGGAGGCAGTTGCCGTTGCCTATCATCTGGCTCTGCAGGCACACGGTGCCGCTGCACTTGTTCGCAAAGGCTTGCCTGTTTCCGTCAGTGGTGCCGCGCCGACCGCAGAGGAAGCCGCCGCCGCCGCCGCCATCACCATGAATCTCGGATGCCACTTCCCGTCGTCGGTGCAGTCCGCGTGCCGCGACGCCGCGAATCCCGCTGCGCTCTCCACTCTGAAGGACAATATCGTGGTGAACATTGTGCACATGGATGAGCTGTTCGAGGGGGGAGGCGGCGGTGGTGGTGGAAGTGCCGTCGCGAGCACGCTGACCAAGTCGCGGAGCACCGACCTGTCCCTCGAGCCCGGTGCCTCTCGCGGCTCGCTCATCCTTTTCCAAGGTGGCTCACACCTCGACTTAACTGCCAGCGGCGCTGCATCAGCGTCGCCCAGCGCTCCGCTGCTGAGCCCGCCTCTCGGACGCGCTGAGGCACCAGCGGCGAACGCCTACGCGGTGGTGCAGCAGAAATCTGCCTTGACCTTCTATGGCGCCGGAGACGAGAGCCTCTTCCACTTTCTGGTGAGCCGCTGCGCTGGGAAGGAGTCGCAGGTGCTCTACTTACACGGCGTGCATCGAGTGAAGGTGACCACGTCGACCAGTGCACCTCTCCCCTCTGCAGCGGCCATACTCACGGAGAGCGGTCTCGCCGGTGTCTTGGTTGCTGCGCAGATGCTGGCGTTTCACAAGGTTACATCGCGGCAGAGCGCTGCGAGGGCGGTGGCCGCGACGAAGCCGCTGGATGCGTATGCATTAGCCGCCTTCGTTGCGCATCTGAAGGGACACTTTTCTCTTCGAATCCGCGTGGTGGACGAGGATGCAAAGGAAGCGGCAGCGGATGCAGCGGCCGTGGCTGCCGCCCCGGTCGACGCCATGGTGGAGGTCTGCGAGCCGCATCTCCTCAACCTCTCCACCGCCGCCTTCCTGGAGTGGGTGCTGTACGGCTGGATACCCGCGCTCTCGAGGCAATCGGCGCAGCCGAGTCTGCAGTTGCATTTCCAGTTCCATTCCTTAGGGACGGCTGCGCAGCAGCAGCAACCCAGTTCTACCAATGTCTCCGGCTACGCCAACGCCGTGACATTCCTGGTGGAGGCAGTGCCTCTGTCTCGCATCGAGTACCCGCGAACCCTGATGCCGCGCACCGCTCCTACGCCACAGACGGAGGGTTCCTCTGAGAAGGATGCGATGACCATCGTCGATTGTCTCTACGCCCAAGACGAAGCCGAGGAAATGGAGAGTCTTCTCGCCGAGCTGCACCAGGTGACCCGCACCTCCTTGGATCGGATGGAGCAGCTGGAGAACGCCAAGGCAGGTGCGCCGGGTGCAGCGCTCCCGGCAAATACTGCAAACGTTCCAGAGGACGCGGAAGGAAAGGCAGCCACCGCCGCCAGGCCGTCGTCGATGCCCACCCTGGAGCGTTCCACGAGGGACTTGCGCCAGCTGTCGGAAGACGTACAGCACGCGCTTTCAGTCCTTCAAGATGCACGCCAGCGTGGACATCCGGATGTGGTTCTTCTTCTTGCCAATATCCGCAGTCACCTGCTTCCCACTCTGCTGGCCGCGTATCGCGGCTGGCACGTCGCGCAGCGGCGGGCCACCACAAAGAGTGCCGCCACTACCCCCACAGACGCTGCCGCGACTACCGCGCCTGAATACCCTTCCTGCCTTCGCCAGCTGGACGGGTGCTTGTATCACAAGGAGCGCGCGCAGTGGATTCGCCTGGCTGAGCCTTCGAGCATCCTTGCCGCAGCTCTGCTTCAGCTCTATCGGCCCCTTCCGCCCAGCATGCCCTGCACACCAACGACCACAAAGGGCGCAGCTGCTGTCACGGCGTTTGAGCTGAGCAAGCCTGTCGACAGCGAAGCAGCAGCGGCGGCATCCGTCACACCCCATACCGCCTTTGCTGTGGAAGGCGCACCCACTGCATCATCGCTGGACATGCGCTCGGCCACGCGATCGGGACCGCCGCCGCTGCTGTCGATGGTAAGCCAGCTGTCACCAGCAGAGGCGCTCGGGGTGCTTCGCCAAGGCGTCAGATCCGATGCGGCATGGCCCACGTCGCTAAAGTGCACGCTCTCTGGGTATCAGTCGGTGGTGCACCTCGGCGTCGGCGCACCTGCCGGACTCGCAGGTGGGGCGGTGGCGACACTCAGCAGTGCCGCTGGTGTGGGAAGCATGATCGGTGGTGGCACCGGCAACGCGGAGCCCACCATCACCGTGGACGTCCTCTTCCCCCTCAGCTTTGCAGCCCTTCACGTGCTCTACACGGACGGCGCTCCCTTCGACATTTGTGCGGCGCTGGGGCGGTGTCGGCCCTTTAGCACCGACGGCGGCAAGTCGCATTCGAAATTCTTCGTTACGCAGGACGGACGCCTTCTCATCAAGTCCGTGAAGCCAACGGAGCTGCGCCACTTCCGAGAGTGGGCACCCCGCTACTTTGCAAGGATGGAAGAGCACTACACGTCGTTGCAGCGGCAGCAGCAGTCGTCTGACGGTGAGACCTGTGCGCACCTGTTTGAGGCGCAGTCAACGCTGGGAAAGATAATGGGCCTCTACGCCGTTCACGTGCAAGGTTCGCGCAGCAGAGCTTCGGCGTCGCCCACCACGTCCTCCGGCGCAGGGCTTGGCGATGCCACACCGCCGCTGTGGAGCCTCCTTACGGACGGAACGCACTGCTTCATGGTGGCCGAGCAGCTTCTTTTTCAGCGCCCAGTGCGAGAGAAGTGGGACCTAAAGGGTAGCCAGCGCAACCGCACAACAGAGCAGACGGCTGCGGTGCGCCTTGATGTCGACCTTGTTCAAGAGCGTCTACGGCTGGGCGACTTCTTCTTTTGCACGCCGGAGGCGAAGTGTCTCTTGATGGACCACCTCTCCCGCGACACCGCGCTGCTGGCGGACTGCGGCATCATGGACTACTCGCTCATGGTCTCCGTCGGCGACGGCAGCGTGTGCGTGGGCATGATCGACTTTCTGCACCCGTACTCCTCCGTTAAGGTGCTGGAGTCGAAGATGAAGTCCAGCCTAGACACAATGCTCGGCTACACCCGCCGCGACCCAACCATCATCGATCCAGCAAGCTACGCAGCGCGGTTTATGCTCTGGATGGATGGCTACTTCAACGGCGTCCCAGATCGGCTGTACCCGCTTACCAGTGTGCGGCAGCTGAAGGAGTACCGTGAAAGCGGTGTGGTCGAAAAGAGGCCCCACCTCCCCACCTCTGTCCAGTGAGACACCAAAGAAGTAGGCCAGGGGAGGGGACGGGGCGATTTATGCATCTCCGTATGTGTGTGTGTATGTGGGAGTTGACGCCCCCCACCACCACCACCAGCAGCAGCAGCGATGTACCTCCTCGCTGCTGCTTCAACCTCTGCTTTTCTCTGATGTCTTGCTTAAAGCACCACATGAAAGAGTATCTCGACGTCATGGACGCAGTGGGAGGGGGGACATACATACGTGTCCTGCCCTACCGCTGGCGCGTGGTGAGTACCATTCCCCCACCCCCACCCCCTCTTCAACAGGTCCATGAAAGTACGGGACACTGTCAATGCTGTTGCGCTTCGAACCCCTTCTTCGCTTCAGTGGCGGCGTCACCTCCTGCTTTCTGCTCCTTACTGTTGTTGTTGTTTTTTGTGGGTATCCTGCTAGCCTCCTGCACGCGCCACCCCTCCCCACCGCTGGTCTCGCCGCCTGTCTTCCACCTGCTTCGTCGACGGCATGCGTCCTTTCCTGCTTCGTTTCTCTCCTGGGTGTGCGTGAGGTACGTGTCTGTCTGCGCCACCGATACGGTTCCCATTTTGGTTTCTGACGCCGATGGAATCAGCTGAGCCATGCACGCCCACCTCCACCGCTCGCCTCCCCCACCCTCTTCTCCCTGGCCATCGATTGCAGGCGGATGCACCCCCCCCTTTTTGTGTGGTCTGGAGGCCTCTCTCTCTTCGTCGTGTTTCGTGAGGTGTCGTTGATATGGGGCACAGTGTGGCATCTGTGGCAGCCAAGGCCGTATCCACGACTTCCAAGACACCTTCAAGATGGAGGAGGGGGTCGACATCATGTGTGCTAACCCGGTCAAGTACTCGGTTCTCTCACACGTGGGTGTCCCGTCGCTCTACGAAGACGCCGTCCAGAACCGACCCATTGACGCCGATGCGGCGCAGTGCGAAGTCGAGGGGTACCACACCGCTCTTGAGGTAGCCACTCATGTTGCACAGCATCGGGTGTATCGGCGCCTCACAAACGATTCCTACATCTTCCTTGCCACCGCGCTCAACGCGCAACAGGAGGGGGGCACGTCGCGTAGGTGCTACGAGCAACTGCGTGTGGGGTGTGTGCATGGCAATCTTCGGCGGCTCCTGCTCCTTGTGACGCTAGTCGTTGACATGTATACATCCTCCTAGCACTCGCTTGCTTCCTCGTAGCACGCACGCGAGGCTGTGTGTACAATGAGGCGGTGTATGTGTATGTGTGTGTGTGTCTGTGTGTGCTGCTGCTGCTGCGCGCTCATGTTCAAGGCCATGCCTGTGTTGCTCGTCTGCCACGTCGCGACGGCGTTTTTTTTTTTCGTCTGGCGGTGCGCCTACAGCTCTCTCTTTTTCTTTGATGGGATACTCGGTGTGCATCTCCTCAATTCGTATGCTCACGTGTCGTCGGTAGGCGTCTCCTCCTCCCCTCGGTTTCGCGCGTTGGTGTGCGAACCCCTGTCCGTGAACCGCACCGCCTCCACGCATGACCGCTGGTGCCAACTTGTTGCACGGCACACCACACGGAACTGCGCAAGGTGATTCGGGCCCTCTTTGACAGAGTTCAAGGCACTGCCTCCTCCGCTGTCCACGTGAGCCCCTCCATGCTACTCGTGAGGAGCCGTTGAGCCTCCTTGTCCCTCGACCTCTCTCCCCCACTATCGCTGTTGCCACTCCTTTGTGTTCCATGCGTGTTCGATGCAGCTCTTTCATCAGCGCTCTGCACGACAGCGGGGTTTCCCTCTCCCTCCCCGCGCCCCCCCCGCCTCGTCCACTCGTCGACGCGTGCTGCCTCTTATCTATATATATATATCTTTTCCCTTCTGCCTCACAGACGTGCGCCCACGCGCAGAAGCTCCCCCGCTGGTCTCGCCGTTGTCTTTGTTCTTGCCCTGAGCAACTCGTTTGCCGTATCGCTGCACTGAAGAGCTCCCATCACGAGACACGATTCAATCCACCAATGGAATCGCGTACAAAAGTCAAGGCAGGCACGCCAGTGCAACTCCCACCTGTCATCGACCCAGTGCGTGAGCGCTACCCGTTCTGCATTATTTGGTCGCCTATTCCGGTCCTATCGTGGATTCTGCCGTTCGTGGGTCACACGGCCGTCTGCGACAGCCAGGGCCACATCTACGACTTCCAAGGGGCGTACCGAATTGGGCAAGACCGCATGCTGTTCGGCAACCCCGTCAAGTACTGGGACGTCTCCCGCGACTACATCCCGTCCTTCTACCTCGACCACCAAAACTCGGCAGAGAGGGAGGAGGCGGTGAAACGTGAGGTGGCCGCGTACGATGCAGCCCTCATGTCCACCATCAACCACTTCCGCCAGACTGAGGTGTACAACTTTTTTACAAACAACTGCCATTCTTTCGTGGCGGCGTCGATGAACGAGCAGCAGCTGAAGAAGCAGCACATGGGGATCGTGAGCATCGCGATTGGGATGATGAGGCACGGCCGCTACATCAGCTTCGCCCGCTTCCTGAAGGCACATCTGCCCTCTGTCCTGTTAATAGCGGTCATCCTCACCCTCGCCTTTCTGCTATAAAACCTCTGTGATGCTTCACTATCGAAAAGATAATTTGCTTCCTATGCTTTCAGCGTGTCCCCATTGCTCTGCCCTGCAACACGAGCTGCACGCCACTCCACCCCAGCCGGGCCCCGTTGCACAGGCGCACATGGCCTGGCGCGAAGCAGCCCTGGACACACGCGGTACAGCATTGCGCCGACCCAGTCATCTCGGTGCGGCCTCCGTCCAAAGCTCGGCACAGACACACCCATTGCGCCGGTCCCCACGTGCCGCACCCTCCTCGAGAGTGGCGCAGGCCCCCTGCACCAGTGGGCAGAGTGAGGGGCCGGGGAGGGGGTGGGTGAGATGTGTTCGAGTCACGCTGGCACTCTGTCCCCATCATGTGGACGGCACAATGGTGTCCGCCGTCGCAGGCCGCTCCGACGCCACGCCGTCCACAACCTCACCAGTGACATCAGCAGCGATACATCGCTCTGACCTCCCCTACGTTGTTGGTGCTGAGCCCTGCGACACCACCCGAGGCGGCTGGGGCACTTGGCAGGGGTTGGGGGTGGGGGAGGGCTGGCTCACTTTCCACCACACACAAACACACACACAGAGTGCAGGGTGTGTGCCGGGGCCCGCGACATCACGCACTGAGGGGTGAACCCCCTTCGTTATCAGGGAGCGCAGCGTAACAGTTGAAAGTGCAGACACCTGCTTATCATTCCCATTGCGGGCTAATCTCAACCGACACTCTATCCTTTCTGTTTCCCTTACGACACCATCGCGCATGTACACCTGCTCCGACGCTAGCATCAAAGTGGTCATGGTGGTGTTGGAAGGGGTGGAAGGCCAACTAACGGTCCCGCAACAACACGGTGCGTTTCTTCATTACAAATCCTCTTCAAGTAGCATAAGCCGCGGAATTCCCTGGGCGTGAGGGTCAGTAATCCCTCTCCGTGCCTGTGTAAATTTCCGCTAGAATACTATCGCTGAGGCGCTGCGGGTAGCTCTCCTCTTGCGAGTGTGCGTGTGCCGCTGAATGATGCACTCATCTATGTTGGTCCAAACAGTTTGACTGGCGCATGAGAAGATACACATACAAATCACCTTTCGGCTGGCGTGTGTGGCGCGCGCGCGCGTGCGGGCTGCTGCCCGCTGTCCTGCCTGCGTGTGCCTGGAGCGCGTGCGTGGCGGTCGTGGGAGGGGCCGCAAAGGTGCTGGGGGCCCGGTGATGGGTTTTGGCGGCCCGGGGGGGGGCGGCGGTGGGCGGGTTCGGCCGGGGGTGGAGGTAGGGCAGGGGCGGGGGAAGGGGGGCGGTGGCTTTGGGGGGGCCGAGAAGAAGACGGGGCGCCGCGCACGCCGAGCCCCGGGAGCCAAAAAAAGGCGGGAGCGCGCCAAGCCCGCAAGCGGCGGGCCAGGCCTGCGAAAAGCCGCCCCGCGCGCAGCAAAGGATGGAAAAGAATTTCATGAACTAACAATCCCAAGAAGCGTCCTTCTGAAACAACGGGATGTCGACCTCCACAACGATGGCCTCGCCGCACAGCACACAGTCCTGCTCCGCGAGCTGGTGAACGTCGCGGACGCCGTCGAGTACGTGAGGCGCAATGCCCTCGTCAGCCAGGAATGTCTCCAGGCCACCCATAGACTCGAGCCGCGACACAGCACAAACCTCGTGCACGACATGACCGCAGTTGGGGTACACAAAGTACGGCGCGCTGCTCTGCAGCAGTTTGCGGTGGCAGAGCGGACAGCGCTGGCTCGCTGTAATGTATCCAAACTGTTCGCGCGCCTGCCGCAGGTCCTTCTTCACGTCCTCGGCGGTCTGGTACACCTCGTCCTGCGTTCGGCTGAGTTGCCGCTTCTGATCCGCGTAGGTGTCGAAGTACTCGCAGATGACGTCCCGAAAATCGTCGATGAGATTCACGTCCTCGATCTTACGGAGAACATCTTCAGTGCGGAGAACGCCGCCCGATTCCTGCACGACCGCGAGGGCCGCGGCAACGTTGTGGCTGGCGAGCGCCTGCTCCGCAGTAAGCACCCACAGTTGGCGAAGCTCGTCCTTGCCGACTTTCCCGACAAGTCCGCGCAGCGTGTCTTCGGCGGCGACAAGCCCCGGCAGCACATCCTTGTCCTCCGACCGCGCGGCCATGCTCTCGTCCTCGTCAGAGCTGCCGCTGCCACTGTTGCGCCGCTCGCGAAGCGCGTACAGGGCGGTAGTGACGGCGTCACGGTAGAGATGCATGTGTTTGTATAGGGCCACTGCGGCGGTCGTGCAGCCGTGCTCCAGGCACATGCGCAGTGCGTACCCCGTGTCAAGGAAGAGTGAGGTGCTGATAAAGTCATCGAGGCGCACGGCATCGTGCGTCTGCGCAAGCAGGCGGACGTAGTAGTTGTGCACTGCACCCGAAGAGCAGTCGTAGCGGTGAATGCACTGATCGAGCAGCACCACCACCTGATGCTCCGTGTTGTCGGCCACCTCGTTCATGGAGACATCATAGCGCACAAACGACGGCATCAGCCGCTCCATCTGCAGAGGAAGCACCCGACCCGCCCGCGCTTCCTTGGTGAGGGCACGCAGCAGCGCCGTCGTCAGGGCCACCGGTCGATGCTGGATCAGTACGGACGTAAACTCGTACCAGGGCTGCAGACGGGCAACAGAACCGTGACACGCGCCGAGGACCTTGACAGCCTCGTCGAACTGCTGCTGGACGATGTGGGAGGCGACGACGTAGCGTGTGTGTTGCATTGCCTGTGCGAATGTCAATGCGCTCTCGGGCCGACCCTGCTCCTCCAGCAGGCGCAACACCAGTTCATACACCGCCTTCTCCTTCAGGAAGACGCCGCACTGCTCCACTGTGCTCAGCAGGAACTTGTGAAAATCCGCCTCGGCGGCGGCGGAAGCCGGGACGCTGCGCGCGATTTGATCGAGTTTCGCGAGCATGAGAATCACGAACATGCTCGTCAGCTGCGGCGCCCAGTCGTCCAGCGAGGCGAGATGCGACAGCAGAAACCGGAAGCGAGCCTCCACAAACGCGGTGCGCACGTTTGTGTTGCGGTATACCGTCAACAGCGCGTAGATGTCCTCGAACCAGTCACACTTGGCGAACTGGGCAATGGCGTGGCGCGTGGCTCCGCAGTCGAGGAAGAACTGGCCGCAGTGGAAGAGACAGAGGTTGCGCTGAGTGTCCGAGTAGAAGGCAAGTCGGCATGCCGCATCCATGTAGCGCTTGCGCACCGCCAAGGGCGCCTGCGTGTCACGGCCGCGCTCGAGAAAGAGGCGCCACTGCTGGTGCGCCTCGTCTTCAATGAGCACTTCCCAGAGATGCGTGCGGCTGAAGAGGAAAAATCGGCGCGCCTCGGAGTCGTGGATGACGCCGCACAGCTCAGAGGACGGCGGCGACGATGCCCGGAACGGGTCGAAGCGGATCCGCTGCACCACTTCAGCAGGCAGCGGCGGAGCGAAGCGGTCTGCCGCGCCGCCGCTATCGGCAGAACTGCGCCACGACGCTCCAGGAGGTTGGTGTAGCACGATGCACCGCCGCGGGTAGAGCACAATCATGTGAAACGCTGTCGGGACCACTGCGATGGGGACGGCTGACGGCGGCAACGCGGCCCTGTCCACTCCAGACGCGGCCGCGTCAGTGCCGTCTGCGACTTTAGCGAGCGAGAACGACTGCTCATTCACGCGCGCCCCCTCCTCATCCACCGAGAGTACGGATCTCTCGGAGACGGACGAAGTTCGAAAGAGCAGCCGCTCATTTTCGTCCACCATGTCAGTCGAAACGTCGCGGTTAAACAGTCCATGAACGACGCCAGCGGCGCTGTTCCAGACGTACGACTGCGGCGCGGCGGCATAGGAACCACGGTAGAGAAGCACCCGCCCGTTCGCCTCCGGTGCGGAGGCGGAGCCTGCGTACAGGGGCACCGTCTGCGTGCGCAGCTTGACGGTGCCCGACTTCAGTGCGTGAAACAAAGGGCCCGGAGCGGCAATACTGCTGCTGTGTGCTTCGTGCAGATTGATGGCTGTCGAAATGAGAAGAACGCAGCCGTCGCCCCCCATCGCCGCGAACGCAATGGAGCAGATCGGGAAGGCACAGCTTGCGGGAGACGGCAGCGACCACGCCAGCACAGCTCGCATCTTCAGCCGGTTGGGGTTACTGCTGCTGACGCATACGTGAAGAGCAAAGATGGCACTACCCTTGTTCACCCCCATCAAGCAGCTCCACTCGGCCGCGCCAGCTGTTGACGACCCTTGCGTCCTGGAAGCAGACAGGGCACGGGCTCCCGACGCTTCCGGGTAGTCTTCGGGTGCTACCCCATAGCTGTCCTGTGGGAGCCAGCCCACGCACTCACCGACGACGACACCTTGCGACCCTTGCGCAACGGTACCGAGAACGTCCGTCGCTTGTAGCTGAGCGGTGGCGCACATGCGTGCGTTGAACGTGTTCTGCAAACTCACCTCACCGTCAGAGGCAGTGACCACAACGTAGGTGCCCTGGGGATGCACAAAGACCTTGTGAGGGTTACGTACGAGTGTGCGGAGCAGCACGCGGTCCTCCTCAGCGTCGCGCACTTCCAGCCGCCCACTGCGGCGCAGTACCGCCAAAACACCGCCCTGGCAATCGGCATCCTCGATAGCGTCCTGGCTATCAGAGAGTGGGTATGTGACAAGCTCGAAATGCGGTGCCACGGGGTCATGCAAGGCTTCAACATTGCTCCGGCTGTCATGTGGCACCGCCTGCGCCATTGCCGTCTTCGGCACCTCTGCCCGCGCGTGTGTTGTGGAGGATTCAATTGGCGTCGATGTGAGCGTAGTTTGAGAGTGCCACCTCAGGGTACAAGCTTTTCTATCGCATGCGCGACTGCCCGTGGGGTATGTGCCGCCTCTTCTGACTGGAAGCGCCACCGTAGGACACCAGCGGCGACTGCACACACGGGGAGACACGGCTACGAAGGCGTTCTTGTGGACTGCCTCAAGAGCTCAGCAACAGAGCTTACACGCCAAATGGGCAGCCACAAGACCGGGAAGCGCGAACAGCGAGTGAACCCCTTGCGGCACTTACGCCACAGAGAACAGGTGCACTGCTGGCCAATATGTGCCGCTGCAACACCAGTGAGAGAGGCGAGGAAAACACCCGCACCAGCCACAAAAGAAAGGTGTTCACCGCCGCTTACCCACATAAAACGCACCCGCTTGGGCGCTCACTGCAACGATACGAGGTATGTCTGTGTGCACTCCGCAGCCTGAGGGAGCCCCATAACGCGAACGCGTCAAGCCAAACAAAAAAACAAGGAGATGAAAAAGCATACATTAGTAGAAGCACACGACGTGCGATATGGGTGCAGCCATTCATATGACCGGGTGCGCGGTAGGCTACCCATGCACTCCTGCCCGACCACTTCCCTGGGATCGTATGGTGCCAAGAGCGAGACACCGAGAACCACATCCATATTTTGATCAACCCTGCTATCACACACGCGCACACCTCTTGCTGACCAGCGCCGTCACACTTGCCACAGCGACCATGGCCGATACCTTACAAACTACAACAGAATATGCTTGCGTACAACTTCTGAGACGAACAAAATTACACACCACACACACAACCTAAAACCAAAAACAACGCCAACCACGCCCACAGCAACACCCGCACCGCGTCAGTGTGAGCTGAGTTGAGAAGGGTTATGTCCTCATGCAGTGCTCGGACTGACAGGAAACTATGTGAATAGCATTCATCACGTGCATGCGCCTCGCGCAGCGGCAAAGGGGCGGGGAGTGGGGCAGCGCGCACTCTGGCACAACAGGACAAGGACTTGCGTGGGATGATGCACCCACCATTCCAAGGGAGTTGTGCGGCGGCCTAGAAAGGGGGCTGTGCGACAGAGACACCCCGCGCCGACGCACGCGCGCACATGGCGGCAGTGACAGCGCGGTACCCGCGCGGCGGAACTCGCGAAGCGCCCTCGCCCCCCGCTCTCGTTGTCTCTCTTGAACTTTCGGGCGTGTTCTGTCACTGACAGTTGTAAAGACAGGTGCCAGACAGGTCAAGATGAAGCTGCCGCCCGCGCCATCGCCATCGCCTCTTCACCCACAAACGTGCACGCAAGCCCTCGACACGCGACAGCGCCGCGTCAGTGTGAGCTGAGTTGAGAAGGGTTATGTCCTCATGCAGTGCTCGGACTGACAGGAAACTATGTGAATAGCATTCATCACGTGCATGCGCCTCGCGGAGCGGCAAAGGGGCGGGGGGCGGGTAGCGGTGGGGATGCCAAGGGCGCGGCACCCCGTCGCGCCGCATCTAGGAGAGTTGATGCTCCCACTCGCTTACTGGTGGGGAGCGGTAGGACTCAATGCACTCCTTGCACACACGCACGCACGCACGCGCGTGGCGGCATCTCAGACCTGTTGAGTTTTATTTTTGGCTCGAAATGTGCGCTCATAGCGTCGCTCGCGCACAGAAATGATTGCTTCTCCATCAGGGCCACCACGCACGCGCTCCAGGCACACGCAGGCACACGCAGGCACACGCAGGCACACGCAGGCAGGACAGCGGGCAGCAGCCCGCACGCGCGCGCGCGCCACACACGTCAGCCGAAAGGTGATTTGTATGTGTATCTTCTCATGCGCCAGTCAAACTGTTTGGACCAACATAGATGAGTGCATCATTCAGCGGCACACGCACACGCACACGCGCAAGCACACAGCAACACCCGCACCGCGTCAGTGTGAGCTGAGTTGAGAAGGGTTATGTCCTCATGCAGTGCTCGGACTGACAGGAAACTATGTGAATAGCATTCATCACGTGCATGCGCCTCGCGGAGCGGCAAAGGGGCGGGGGGGGCGGGTAGCGGTGGGGATGCCAAGGGCGCGGCACCCCGTCGCGCCGCATCTAGGAGAGTTGATGCTCCCACTCGCTTACTGGTGGGGAGCGGTAGGACTCAATGCACTCCTTGCACACACGCACGCACGCACGCGCGTGGCGGCATCTCAGACCTGTTGAGTTTTATTTTTGGCTCGAAATGTGCGCTCATAGCGTCGCTCGCGCACAGAAATGATTGCTTCTCCATCAGGGCCACCACGCACGCGCTCCAGGCACACGCAGGCACACGCAGGCAGGACAGCGGGCAGCAGCCCGCACGCGCGCGCGCGCCACACACGTCAGCCGAAAGGTGATTTGTATGTGTATCTTCTCATGCGCCAGTCAAACTGTTTGGACCAACATAGATGAGTGCATCATTCAGCGGCACACGCACACGCACACGCGCAAGCACACAGCAACACCCGCACCGCGTCAGTGTGAGCTGAGTTGAGAAGGGTTATGTCCTCATGCAGTGCTCGGACTGACAGGAAACTATGTGAATAGCATTCATCACGTGCATGCGCCTCGCGGAGCGGCAAAGGGGCGGGGGGCGGGTAGCGGTGGGGATGCCAAGGGCGCGGCACCCCGTCGCGCCGCATCTAGGAGAGTTGATGCTCCCACTCGCTTACTGGTGGGGAGCGGTAGGACTCAATGCACTCCTTGCACACACGCACGCACGCACGCGCGTGGCGGCATCTCAGACCTGTTGAGTTTTATTTTTGGCTCGAAATGTGCGCTCATAGCGTCGCTCGCGCACAGAAATGATTGCTTCTCCATCAGGGCCACCACGCACGCGCTCCAGGCACACGCAGGCACACGCAGGCACACGCAGGCAGGACAGCGGGCAGCAGCCCGCACGCGCGCGCGCGCCACACACGTCAGCCGAAAGGTGATTTGTATGTGTATCTTCTCATGCGCCAGTCAAACTGTTTGGACCAACATAGATGAGTGCATCATTCAGCGGCACACGCACACGCACACGCGCAAGCACACAGCAACACCCGCACCGCGTCAGTGTGAGCTGAGTTGAGAAGGGTTATGTCCTCATGCAGTGCTCGGACTGACAGGAAACTATGTGAATAGCATTCATCACGTGCATGCGCCTCGCGCAGCGGCAAAGGGGCGGGGAGTGGGGCAGCGCGCACTCTGGCACAACAGGACAAGGACTTGCGTGGGATGATGCACCCACCATTCCAAGGGAGTTGTGCGGCGGCCTAGAAAGGGGGCTGTGCGACAGAGACACCCCGCGCCGACGCACGCGCGCACATGGCGGCAGTGACAGCGCGGTACCCGCGCGGCGGAACTCGCGAAGCGCCCTCGCCCCCCGCTCTCGTTGTCTCTCTTGAACTTTCGGGCGTGTTCTGTCACTGACAGTTGTAAAGACAGGTGCCAGACAGGTCAAGATGAAGCTGCCGCCCGCGCCATCGCCATCGCCTCTTCACCCACAAACGTGCACGCAAGCCCTCGACACGCGACAGCGCCGCGTCAGTGTGAGCTGAGTTGAGAAGGGTTATGTCCTCATGCAGTGCTCGGACTGACAGGAAACTATGTGAATAGCATTCATCACGTGCATGCGCCTCGCGGAGCGGCAAAGGGGCGGGGAGTGGGGCAGCGCGCACTCTGGCACAACAGGACAAGGACTTGCGTGGGATGATGCACCCACCATTCGAGGCACTGGCAGAATATGGATCAGGGCATCCAAGATCTTGTGAGAGAGATGATTTGTGCTCCACGCACTTGTCGCGATAAAGTTCTCCTTGTTAGGGATGCCAGAGTCATTCATGGCGTGCTGTGAATAAGCTTCGTTATCACAGAGGGACATTGTGTTTGTGAGCAGATTGCTGTGAGAGAAGGCTGACTTCATGCTATTTTACATCTCATGTCGCCTTCTCGCGCTCCAGTTCACCGACTCAGCCGGGCCTGGGGCATGCTGGTGCTGTTGTCAGGTGTCCCCTACGTTATCCTTGATTCGTGTCTGAGAGTAGCGAAAAGTACTGTACGTGGCAGCACGGGGGAAGGGCTCGGGAAAGGGAACGAACATCGAAATGGAATGGAAGCGTGGGTGGTCCATGTGTGGTGGAAGGGTCTCATGCTTGCCCTGGGAACCGGCGCGCAGACACTCATCCGCTGTCCTCCCATTGGTTCTGTCCGCCGTTTGGGAAAGCAAGGGTGGTGCTGGGCGCCGGATGGAGCAGCGGGGAGGGGAAAGGAGGGGAGGGAAGGGGGTATTAGGCAGTGTAACATGTCGTGGGGGTGAGAAATCCAGGAGGAATTCTGCCAAAAGCCACAGAGGAAGCGCTGACCACACAAGGCCCTGGTGCAGCGAAGCACCCGCAGCAACTGTAGCTGCAAGGGGCAACCGTGATCCCCGAAAGGAATGATGGATTTCAGATCGGCGCGCGCTGACGGCGAAAAAGAAACGCACTCTTCGGTGAAGTGGTTCCGGTCCCATGGCCACGCAAACAACTCTCACAGCTCACGATGGCGGCGAAGCATGTGCGACACACCCTCTCCACATACCCTACAGCGGATCTGCTCTGCAGGTAAGTTCGCAGCAGTTTCTCGAGTTTCTCTAACATGTCCATCTCACTTCCACGAGCAAGTCCACACGCATACGCGCACACAGCCACAGCTCGCCAGCGACTGTTGCACCACGGCGAACCGCCCGCCATCCGATCGGGCCGCGCGTCCAGCCGGCTCTTCCTGTCCCTCCTCGTCCCTTCCCCGGGGACGTGTTGCGCGATAGGCGCCAGGCCGACCTGGCGGGACTGCATGCCGTGACCCGCCCGGGCCGCGTCCGGGGTTCTGCTCGAGACCAGAGGCAGTGGCGCCTGTCGTGCGGGCACTAGGCGGTGGATGTAAGTGCATGGAGGAGGAGCCCAGCGAGGAAGTGGGCCAGCCGCAGGTCAGGACCCTCTCAGACCCTCTGCCCTGCCGGTGCGCCATGTTTCGCCCTCGGCCGCTTCGTGCCGCGGCACGCCGTCATATGGCGTGGTGACACTTTACATGGGAGTCTGGCGGGCTCGGTCGTGCACACCTCGAGGGCGCTCACGTCATGCCGCCCGCATCGGCGCCGCATCGTTCCACCCCGGCCGCACGCAGGAGATGCCGCATGTTTCCCGGGCACGCACTTTCTTTGTGGGTGGGGGCTGATGGGTATGCATCTCGTCCTCCAACATGTGCCGGATTGTCGACACGATTCGTCGTGCGCTGCTGCAGAGGTGATCATCATGACGGCAAGTCTCCCCGGCACAGCGCCAGCCCATACCTGCCCGCCGATACCGAGGAGCCCGCCAGCGCTACCCGCGGGCAGGCTGCAGGGTCTCTGGCCTTTCCACCCAGTGGGTGCTGGGCCGTGTGATACCGTGGTGAGGTCCTGGGCGGCATCAGGGGCCGCGCGACCGCTGCAAGTGCAGCAGCAGAGGTCCCAGCTTCAGCGGTAGTAAGAGGGAAATATATATATAACCTCGAGGAAACGGCGTATGGCCTGGCTACTACCTCATCTTCTTTAGCGCCAACAACACCTTCCCCGACGTCGAATAGAGGGAAGGGAAGAGCATGGGCGTGATGGACTGGTACACGGCATAGCCGGGGTATTTTTTAGCGGTCAGCTTCTCCGTGATCATGGCTGTCGAGAATAGAATGAGCAGCGCCAGCATGGTGCACCCAGACCATTGCCACCACGACATCGGCGCTGTCCCACAGCTGCGCGCGGCCACCGCCAACATCACCCAGAGCGACGCCTCACAGAAGACGTTTAGGTGCCGGCTGTAGCCGAAGACACCTGTGACACAGAACCCGTAGCAGTAAGGGGCCTGGCGCGGCGTACGCACCTTCGCGCACTGAAACCGCCACTGCTGCTCGTCGCAGATCGTCTCAAAGGTAACGAGAGCCAGCAGCATCACCCCAAATGCAGCCTCCTTCGCCGTTGCCGGCCTCGCTGGAAACTGCATGACAGGCAGCGTGATGGCCCACAGCAGCCATGTTTGAAAGAAGGAAATGATAAAGAAGTTGAAGAGCGTCCACACGACGGGCGAGCAGGCGAAGATACGCCACGTGTGTACGTAACTCCACCGGTAGTCCTCGCCACCACGGGCATACCCGCCGCGGCGGAAGAAGTTGAAGCTCAGTCGGCACCCCCACACCGTTATGACGAGGCCGAAGAGGGTTGCGGTGCTCAGCGGGAACGACTGCCCTGCGGCTCGCCTCACAGCGGCCTCGCGTGCCTGCTGGTGTGTGTAGTATACGTGGATCCACGTGTACACCACCGGTAGAATAGACCACGATCGGTCCACCCACGAGTAGTTGTCGTTGCGGTGCGCTGCAATGAACAGCACAAGCGCCGCCACAACCATCAAGGTTCCCGAAAGGGCGAGGGATGTCGCCGTAACGGCTGCAACAGCACGGGAGAGAGATTCCATGCGCTTGAGGGTATAAAAGTATTTATTCACGTTCCGGTGGCAATGGGATCGTTGCCCACTCTAGACGGAGAAAACGACGGGGCGCACGTGTATGTGAGCTCGTGAATGGATGCACGATCGTACCGTCCGCTGTTGCGCGCAGTCGACCGAGTATAAGGGTATGCCCGTCCCTGAGCGTGGCCTTCGACCGTCCACAGATGTTTTCCTCGTGATGCGCTGCCTCCAGATGCGATCAGGAGGAGAGAGGACAACGATGAAGGCGCGCAAGACAACCGCACTGGTGGTGAGGTAGGGGGGAAGGATGGGCGTAGAAGTGGTCAATGGATGTGCTGCAGATCAGAAGGGACAGAGGACAAGGCAGACCGGCAGACTTGAAACGTCACACCAACACGAGATAAAAAAGAGAAAGGCCTTGATGGCTGACAGAGTTGAAAAAAATGTTTTGGGGGTTTCGTGTTTGTGTGTGTGTGTGGTCTCTTCGTGTGTGTATGAGTGCGTGCTCGCGGCGTGTCAGCATCAGTGAAACAGGGGAGGGGGCCATGGTGCGATCAGCGGGGAAGCAGGTGCGCGTGAGTGAGTAGTTGCACAGTGTGTCCGCACAACGGTGCGCGATAGCTGAGCAGGTTCAATCACATCGCTGAAAGAGGGCGTTCTCGCGACCGTAGCAAGGCACGCATACAGCGGCGCACGCCCATGTTTGCTGCGTACCACCGACAGCCATGTTGCCAGGAAAGAAACGAGGAAGGCGTGAAAGCCAAATTGCTGCGCGAAGATGATCAAAATCCGAGTGAGTCTCATAGAAGTGCACACAGACCACTTCGCTGTCATACCCCAGCTGCTTTGCCCCTTCACACTTTCTTTTGTTTTGTTTCGGCGTGTCCCCATTGCTCTGCCCTGCAACACGAGCTGCACGCCACTCCACCCCAGCCGGGCCCCGTCGCACAGGCGCACATGGCCTGGCGCGCAGCAGCCCTGGGCACACGCGGTACAGCATTGCGCTGACCCAGTCATCTCGGTGCGGCCTCCGTCCAAAGCTCGGCACAGACACACCCATTGCGCCGGTCCCCACGTGCCGCACCCTCCTCGAGAGTGGCGCAGGCCCCCTGCACCAGTGGGCAGAGTGAGGGGCCGGGGAGGGGGTGGGTGAGATGTGTTCGAGTCACGCTGGCACTCTGTCCCCATCATGTGGACGGCACAATGGTGTCCGCCGTCGCAGGCCGCTCCGACGCCACGCCGTCCACAACCTCACCAGCGACATCAGCAGCGATACATCGCTCTGACCTCCCCTACGTCGTTGGTGCTGGGCCCTGCGACACCACGCACTGAGGGGTGCCGCCCCTACCCCCCCCACTCCCCTCCCTAGCGGAGAAGGATGGAGCGGGCAGAAGAAAAGGGGAGAGACGGTGGCGTCTGAGGAGAGACTCGCTGTTCTCATGCTAAAAACGGCCCCTCTACACATGCATGCACGTGCTCCGTTCTGGACACCGCCCCAACACCCCTGCACCCCCTTCTTCGCCGTGGCACGGGCATAGCGTACATGAAAAAAAAAGAAAGGTGGACTGCCTAAATGGCGCACGCCCCTGTGAGATAGCGAGCGGCGTCGCCGTGTCCGTCCCTCCCATGGCCGCCCTCCCCGCCGCCTACCCAGAGCGCGCATTGGACGGAGTTGTTCGTTTTTTTTTTGCATCTGTGTGAGCGAGTATGCATCGGTCGGTGTTCGGTTGATACGTTCCTGTGATAGCCTAAAAGTAGGGTGACACGCCCCCCCCTTGCGTGTGATCAGCGAAGAGAGAGACTCCACGGGCACAGTGAAGGCGTCGATAAGGAACGTGGCGGTGGCCACGACGGTGGGTGGCGACCCCAAGGTGCAGCAGCAGCCTCGTCCCGCGCCGCCTCCCTTCGACGCACCTCATGTACAGTGGAAAGGAGCGCCTCTCCCCCTGCATCTACGCGTCTAATTGTGCCCCTTCAGGAGATCCTTGGTGATGTTCTTGTGGTGTGCCTCGATGGTACCGCCACCGATCTCCAGCAGCTTCGCGTCGCGCCAGAGTCGCTCAACCGGCATACCTTGCGAGTACCCCATACCACCCATCACCTGGATCGCCGAGTCCGCGACCTTCTTGGCAATCGGTGTGGCAAACAGCTTGGCGGCATCGCTGCCTAGACGGTTCTTGTTGTCTGGGTGGACGTTGTGGCTGACCGAGTACACCAGTGCCTTCGCCGCCTCAGTGTCGGCGTAGCCCTCTGCGATGTAGCGCTGGATCTGGCCGAAGTTAGAGATGGACTGGCCAAACGCTTTCCGCTCTGAGGCATATGACGTCATGAGCTCTACAGAGCGCTCCGCGATGCCGACCGCCATGGCAGCCAAGGTGACGCGCTCCAGCTCTAGGTTGCGCATCATGCCCACCATGCCCTTGCCCTCCTCACCGAGCAAATTCTCCGCCGGGACCACGACGTCCTCGAAGAAGAGCTGGCACATGTGAGAGGCACGCATGCCACATTTGTCAATCTTCGGGCCCTGCGTGAAGCCCTTCATGCCGCGCTCTACCGCGAAGGCTGTGATCTTGCCGTCCACCTTGGCGTAGATGAGAAACACGTCGGCGACTGTTCCGTTCGTGATCCAAATCTTGCTGCCGTTCAACACGTAGTTGCCGTTGCTGTCCTTCTTCGCGGTCATCCGCATTCCCAACACATCGGTGCCAGCGCTCGGCTCCGACATGCCCATGGCGCCAACGTGCTCGCCCGTGAGCACCTTAGGCAGCCACCGCGCCCGCTGCGCCGGCGAAGCGCTGTAATAAAAGTTGTTCACAAAGAGCATGGAGTGAGCGAGGTAGGCTAGGCAGAACCCGGGGTCATACTTGGAGAGCTCGTGGTGGACGATCACAGCAGCCACAGCATCCATGCCGGCGCCGCCGTCCGCCTCGGGAACTGTCACACCCATTACACCCAGGTCGCCAAGCTGCTCGAAGAGGTCGCGGTTGAAGTGGCCGTTCATGTCGTCCTCCCTGGCATGCCTGTCGACCACCTCACGAGAAAACTTGGCCACGGTCTCACGCAAGGCCGCGTGCTCAGGTGTTGGGTTGTACAGATCCATGAAGGCACGGCTCGCGGACGTCATGGTGGCGGCCGCTGTCCACCCGCACGTAGCGGGGCGGCGGCCCAGCGACGACTGCAGCACACGACGCATGATACGAAATCAGATGAGCGGCGAGAGCGATGACACAACCTATCGAGCGAGAAAGACACACGAGCAGAGAGGCGCTGAGGGAGAGCGACCGACAGGAAACGAAGACAGTACTGACTAGCGGCCAACACAAGGTCGAAGCACCCGTAAAAGGAGAAGGGGAAAGATAAACGCACTGTGAGGCCAAAGAATGCTAATGAATGAAGGGTGTTGATGAGGGACGACTGGGGGAAGGGCATCCGAATCAACCGGAGAGAGAGGCATGGGATGTGCGCAGGGGGTGGTGTGCAGGAGTGCGTGCCGTTCGCGTATGGCCGATACGGATATGTGTGCATATAGATGAGAGAAGAGACAGATATTGGCGAATCATTGCTGGACGAACCCCCCCCTCCGCGAAAGACATGCACGTACGTCGCCTGAGGCGAATCAGCAAAGCGACCCCAACTGCTGATACAGAGAGAGGGGGAGGGAGGGTGGCCTGTTCGCGTGTGTCTCACACCGGGCAGCGCAACAACGCAGCAGTCCCGTCAGTCGTCCCTCAACACAGAAGGTGGGGACAACGCAGCAAGCTCTATCACAGCCGAAGAGGAAGGAGCCGCACCGTGTGTTCGAGCGCCAACAGCCGTAGGGGCACGTGCAGTCATCTCTATTATTATTATTATTTCGTCGTTGGGCGATCCGGCTTGCCGGTTTGTAAAAAACGGTTGCCGACCAAGTGCATTATTCTCCCTGTGATGAGGTGAGGGACAGAGGGTTACGCGATGCCGTGCATCCGTGCTGTGGCAAGGCGTGCGTAGCGGCAGTCACTTACACGGGCGGATAAAGGCGACGAGGCCGCAGGCATCAGCAGCCGCAAAGGAGTCATGCAAGGCATGGGGGGGGGGACAACAGCGATGCAGCAACGTGTCTGGCATGCCCACCAAACAACACCGTTTCTTTTGTTTGTTTGTTTTTCTTACGCTGATGCCGCCCCGTCGTCCTCGTCGTTCTCACCATCGCTACACTCTGTCCTCGCCTGGTGTGCCTCGTCGGACTGATTGGGTCGCTTCTCCTTCTCAGTAGCCGCCTTTCGGGAAAGGATGTCGGCCAGCCCCATGAAAGCAGCGACATCTTCATCGTCATCCTTGGCTCCTGCGCTGGGGCAATGACTCAACCGCCGCTCCGCCTCCGTTAGTCGCGATGTGTCCACAGATGCCATGATATTCTTTACTGTCTCTGTCAGAAGCCCGATAGACGTGCTCGTCGTCAGCCTGTGTCCATCGTCTTTAGTGCTCACTCGAATGGCGCGGCTCAGCTCAAGTGAGAAGCGGCCACGAATACCCAGCACGGCGATGCACTGCTCAAGCGGCGCAAAGACGGGGCCGACAGACCTCGTCACCTCCTCTACTTTCCCGTTGGCTGCCCCTTCGGCGGCATCGCAG
The DNA here is from genome assembly GCF_000234665.1 of Leishmania mexicana MHOM/GT/2001/U1103. Lineage (NCBI taxonomy): Eukaryota > Euglenozoa > Kinetoplastea > Trypanosomatida > Trypanosomatidae > Leishmania > Leishmania mexicana. The sequence continues at coordinate 373,311 of NC_018331.1, forward strand.
CCGATCTTCCGACTCAGCCCCCGCACTTGCGCGGCAGCACGCAACGAGCCCACGGACGGAGGTCCTTCCTGGTGCGGGAAGAAGCCGTAGTCGGAGCACCGACCGAATACATAGCTTCGCAGGCTCCATAGCGCCGCCGCTAGAAGCTGCGTCCCTTCCTTGGCGCCACCGCCACCACCACCGCCGCCACCGCGCAGAAGCGCCTTGGCCGTCTTGCGCTTGTTGCGCGGGACGCGCAAGAGTTGTGTCGCCATGGAACCACTACGCACGAGCACCGCACGCAGAAACTCCACATCCAGCTCAAGGTGTCGTCCGGAGATCAGGGCACGACGGAAGTAGCCCTCATTCGCGCGCAGATGGTGGTACCGCCGCCACAGCGCGACGCTGTCGCCTCCGATGCCCTCGTAGTAGTCGTCGCCGGAGAGCAGCATCAGGAACACAAAATCGATGCGGTAGGAAGGGAGCAACTCAGCCGGAAGTGGAGGATTCGGCACGGCCTGGGACCAGTGGTTCATCAGCTCCCACAGGGACGTGAGGCTGAGGTCAAATGGGTCGATCAGGGTGTAGTACGAGTACGGGACAGCCACCATGGCGACCAGGATGAGGTCCGAGTCATTGCCCACGATCGTCACGGTATCGTCTGGGCTGTAGCTGCCATCGGCGACTGTCTCTGCCCAGAGCCTGCGTAGGAGCGCAGATATCTTCACCTCACCCTCCCCCGGCTCGCAGCACCCGCTTACGATCAGCTTCGCCCACGAGTAGTGGGTCTTGCGCTGCTGAAGGTATGTTGCGATGTACTCCTCGCAGGCGAGCACGAACTCTGCCCCGCAGAGGATCTCCTCACGGTGCAGTGGCACGTCGCCCAGCACAGGGTCGCACGTGTACCACGGTGAAACACGGATGCTGCTGTTTCCGCGGACCTTTGACGATGCGACTGTTGAGGCGGGACGAGGCGGGTGCACAGAGAGGGAGTTGCGGCGCTCCTTCTGCGTCTTGAGCTTCGCAATCGGCGCCACGCCGTCGTACACGAGGACCAGCGTGTCGCGCGCCCGCACACACGTGAGCAGCTCATTCATCTTTGCTGCCACCGCGCGCAGCGTCGCCGCAGTTGTCGGCCTCGTGGGGTCGTATGCGATATGCAACACAGCGTTCATGTCCACCAGAAGATGGCGCGGGTTCACCGCGTAGCAGTCGGTGCGCGCATTTTTGCTGGGGAATGCGTACTGGATGTTGTGGTGCTCCACATAGCTCCAAAGCCCCTTGACGCCCATGCTACGCTATTAGCGTCACCCGCGCTTTTCCTCGACGCCGGTGACTCGAGCTCTTGAGAAGTACGACGACGGGTTGAAAGGTGCATCGATTGCAGTCAGCGATGACAAAAAAATGGAAGGAGAGGGTGAAGTTATGCAACAGCGACACGGCCTCGAAGACAGAAAAACGCAGCGGCAACGAGAGTCTGGTCAGTCGCTGAATGCGCGATTTGCACGCGGATCAGCTCTGCGGGTGGTAGCAGAAATTACCTTCAAAAGATGCGGAGAGTATAGACGGCCTACCACGCGCTGACCGTCCCCCCCCCCTGCCTCCACTACACACACACAGCACCACACGCGCTCGCAGGCAGGCGGTTACGTACTTCCATCCCTTCACTATAGCTTCAACGGTGGCGCAGCACCCCATCTCTGTCTGCGTGCGCATCACACTTTGGCTCCCGCAGGGCAGCAGGCTCTCGGGTCTTTCTCCGCCGACCAGAGAGATTTTTGCTTTGTTTTCTTGTTCTTTTTTTTTTCGTTCGCCCATAACCGGAGGAAAACCGCCGCACCAGAGCGAACGCCGTAGCAGTACAAATGGCCGCAATACGGCAACGGAAGCAGGAAAGGGTCTTGGCTTTGTTTCGGCGTGTCCCCATTGCTCTGCCCTGAAACACGAGCTGCACGCCACTCCACCCCAGCCGGGCCCCGTCGCACAGGCGCACATGGCCTGGCGCGCAGCAGCCCTGGGCACACGCGGTACAGCATTGCGCCGACCCAGTCATCTCGGTGCGGCCTCCGTCCAAAGCTCGGCACAGACACACCCATTGCGCCGGTCCCCACGTGCCGCACCCTCCTCGAGAGTGGCGCAGTCCTCCTGCACCAGTGGGCAGAGTGAGGGGCCGGGGAGGGGGTGGGTGAGATGTGTTCGAGTCACGCTGGCACTCTGTCCCCATCATGTGGACGGCACAATGGTGTCCGCCGTCGCAGGCCGCTCCGACGCCACGCCGTCCACAACCTCACCAGTGACATCAGCAGCGATACATCGCTCTGACCTCCCCTACGTCGTTGGTGCTGGGCCCGGCGACACCACGCACTGAGGGGTGCCGCCCCTACCCCCTCTCCGTGCTAGAGGAGGAAGAGAGAGTGCTGGATAGAAGAAAAGACTACGTGGCAAAGCGACTGTCAACACGGAAAATAACATCAAAACGACAGAGGCCCTCGTGAGACGCGCGGGAGGAGGAGCGAACCATCGGCATCGAGCTGCGTGGGCGGAAAGCCGCGCGTTCGCATCTCAGCAGAAGATCCGAACGGAGAGGCAAGATGACGCTTTAGAGCAACAGTGGCTCAAGCGCAAGGGTGGGCAGCGGCGAAGACGACCCGCGATTGCGGCAATCGCGGTCTGGGCGGTGGCAACCCCCTCCCTCTCAATATTCTTTTTCTCTTCCGCTCTCGCCGCAGGATGGGCAGCTTCACATGCAACGGTGGAGAAAGGGCCACTGCATGGATTCCAGGCTGGTGCCGGGCCATGTCCCCCTACACCCACCCACCCCCACACACCGCCACCCTTTACGAACCTGACAGCAACCGGCTATGCAGCTGACATAGGGCAGCGCAAAGGCGACCAGCAAGGTTGTTTCCTTTAGCTTTCTTGCTCGCCCCGATGCTGTGAGGACCGTCTACAACGTGCGATGCACACATACACACACACAGGTGGGCCCAGTCCAAATGCAGGACTGATGCATCAACATGGATACGTACGACGATAGGGGTGGGACAAGGTCTGGTCCTGCCCACACGTCTGCGTAACGGATAAAGGCAACTCGCGAGCGTAGCGGAGGCGTCGTCAAACATGTCGTCCCTGAATTGTGGCGGAAGGAGGAGCGCCTGCGGCCACAGCTGGGTGCACCAGCAACGTGCATCACATTCTGTTCATTCCTTGACCTTCTCTTCTCTTGATCAAGTCGCGCAACAAGAGAGAGAAAGCAGAGTGAGGTATGGGTGTGTGTGTGTGGAATACTGGGGGGAGGGAGGGGGGAAGAGAAACAAATCAATGACGAATACGTTTGTGCGATCCTTTCTTCTGCCGCGTCGTTGCACCCGTGCGTCTCCACGAAAGACACACACACACGCCTACACAGTGGTCGCCTTGGTGCTCCGCAACGTGCAGGTGCTGCCGGCTCCGTTGTGGCTGCTTTCCAGCTGGGTTGATGGGCCGACAGCAGGTGTCACATTTCTCTGCTCACGTCCCCGCCTGTAAGTGATCCTTGGCACCACAGGCTGCCAAGCCCTTCTGAGCGAAATGATCTTTGATGAACGGTGGCGGCTGATGCGGCAGACGGGCGATTGAGAGAGACGGCCGGAGCCGGCATACACGATAACCGAACGCCAGTGGCCACCATGGCATCCCACTTGCTACAAGATAAAAAAAGAACGGACAAGCGAGACGGGGGAGGGGGGAGGAGGGCAAAGTCCTAGGATGAAGAGGAGACAGAGCGCAGCGGGAGAGGGAAGCTGCGTACCCGCACGTCGAGCCAGGCGCACGAGTCAGAGTCGCCGAAATGTCCCATGCACGCAGACCCCTAGTACGCAAGTGCCGCCATTGTGCACAGCCTCGTCTCATGGTATCCGCTGTCATTTCATTCGCCGCAGGTCCACATCGCTGCGATTTGGGCCGGTTGGCGTGCAGTCCACACCGCCTCCACGGGGAATCAGAGATGCAGCTGAAAAAAAAGAGAGTAAGAAGGGGACCGTAGAGACGCAGAGCCAGCGAGCCGCAGCGCCGTGTTGTCGCATGCTGTCCTACGGGACTGTGGCATATGTTCACGTCACATTTAGTTGCTACCTCTGCACCGCCGCTCCACTTCCCGCCGTTTGCGCGCGTGATCAGTGAGGTGGGATGCAGTGGCTGCAGCAGCCTTTAAGGAGCCACACGAGGCGGGCCTTCCCCTTTTTTTGCGTCTATCGCCTTTCAACGCGTGCCGGTGTGCCTTCGTGCATGGCAGGGCTGAGCGACGACGAGCCGCAAGTGAAGCGTCGTGACAGCCCCTTTTCATGCATACACACACACACATCTAAAAGGAGAGAAGAAAATGGCAAGAGCCGTTTAGTATGTGTCACGGTCTGCAGCATATGAGGCACACACACACGCGCGCGCACACGCACGCACGCACACGTCACAAGCTGTGCCCGCTTTGCAGCACCTGTTTAATGCCGCGCTGTATCATTAGCCGCAAAATAGGTGCGCCGAGGGTGCACAAGACGTTTAGCTTCGTCACTGTTGTTGACAACCGGAAGGAGCCCACAGAGACGGTCGTCTTTTGGAACGCAACATGCATTTTGCCGGAGGTCATCAGCCATATGCATACCCTTCCCTTCACACGGACATCGGCAGCCTTGATTGTGGCGGTACCGCGCGTAACACCCGTGGTGTACTGTTCCAGTTCACTGCCACGCCGCGTACGCGACGCCGCACGCCAGTAAGACCCTGGTATTCGTCCCTGCGATTCTCGCGCCCTGCGTGCTTGCCGGACGGCATCGACTTCACCAATGTACGCAAACCGGATCGCCTCCAGCGACATCGCCTTTAGGTCAAGGTTCGCCTGCAGTCGTGTCCCATCCTCGCAAAACTCGATAGAGCACTTGTCCTCGCGAAAGCTGAGCTCGGTCAGCTTGATAGGTGAGGTGGAGAACAGAATGGTACCGAGCAAAGGTACCTTCAGCGGCTCCTCTGTCATGCCCTCCACCAGCTCTTTGCCACGCAGCGCCTTCCCCACCACGTGCAGCAGCCGCTGCAGAATGACCGTGACGTTGTCACGCAGCTTGGGGCACTCATCGTGGATGCACCGCACCAGATCGCAGCGGGACTTGGGGCCGAACACCTCCTCGTATGAAGTCAGCATAGTCGCAATGGTGTCCCAGCGCTCCTCCTCGGCTTTCAGAAAGGCTACGGGGTCTAAGCTTGAGCACCCAGCGTGCGCGGCAGGAATGGCCAACGTTCCCGTGCTGGATCGTCGCTCGCTGTACGGGGCACCCACACCCCTTTCAGCCGCGTCATTGCCGTCGACTGGTACATCCCCACAGCCGTTGTGCGCTGCCTGCTGCCGTTCGGTGCCCTCGGTGGTGCCGTTCAGCACACTTGCCCCCTCGCGGGCAGCGGTTCGCGGCAGAGCAAACCCTGGCGAGCATACCACGTTAGGACGTCCGTTGCTGCTCTTCTTCTTCGGCGGCACCGCAGGCTTCTGCCGGGAAGTCGAGCGAGAAATCAAGTTGCCTATTGGAATCCGGTTTCGCATGCGCTGCCACACCGTCTCCGCAGTCGTGAGGGGATGCGGCTTGGGCTCGTGTGCTTTGCGGGCCGCATCCCGCATGCTGGACTGCGCGCAAAACGCATTGGAGGAGGCCGCGTTGTCGTCGCCGCCCGAGATCTGTCGCGTCCCGTTGGCGGTGCCGTGGGCCATGCTCGTGCTCGTGCTCGCGGTCGCGCCGGGTTCCACTTCCGTATAGGTTTCGGGTAAGCAGGTGCGTCTGCGGTGGTGAGAGAGCGATGCGGATGGCGCCTCTGCGCGGAGCAACTCCTCGGTGTTCGCCTCGTTGACGTTGTCACCACCGCCCCGCTTAGGCACTGCGCTGGAGCCCGGATCAAACGGCTCGTGGGCCTCGCCGTCCTCCTCCATGGACAATGGAAAGGTCGTCTGCGGGGATGGCGGAGCAGCCAAGGCGCTTGCCTGGCCACCAACCAGACCGTTCATCACAGGTTCGTGGGCTTCGCCTTCCACCGCCGGCCGCACTGCCACGGCGCTTTCCTGTGGAGACATATGCGCATCTGGCAAGGCCTCAGTTGAAGCTGGCGGCGGCGTCGCCAGCCGCAGCAGCGGGCCCTTTAAGAAGGTCGCTTCGTCGAAAACGCGCAGAATGCCTTCGCTCTCCCGTCCCGCCTCAGCAGGACCCACACGAATCGCCTCGGGTGCCCACGCTATAATCGGTGCTGCACGTGGTGGGTCGCTGCGCTGCACATAGACGACGCTCGCGGTGGCGCTATCCCCGCCGTCACCCGCAGCACTGTTGCCGTTGCGCTCATCTCTTGGTCGCTCCTTGGATGCACCACACGACGGCGCATGAGAGTATTTGCCGGGATTTCCTCCCGATAGCAAAGCGGAGGCGGCGTTGCTGACGGGGTGCAGCTTGCTGCTCGGCTGCAGGTCTAGGAAGCCGGTCGCGTTGTTAGATGTGTCAAGCGACGTGCTGCACACCTGCGACCAGCCCTCACGTCTCAGCCCATTGACGTCTTTGCTGTCACCGTTGATCGTGGCCGTGGCTGCCTCATAATTCGTCGGCTCCTCGAGTAGAGGGAGGTCCATGAACGTCATCTCCGCTAAGTCACGTGCGGGCAGCAGCGTCGCACGGTCCCAATCTGATGTGTCCACAATGAAGAGCCCCACCGTGTCTTGGTATTCCTGCAGCTGCGAAAGATTTCCAAAGTGCCCAGGCCGAAATGCAGACGCCGCCCGCTCCTGCAGTGACTCCCTCAAACCCGCAAACGCCGTCGCCCGTTCGGCGCTCGGTAGTTTTTCGCTTGTGAAGAGGTCGTGTTGCTCTTTCAGATACGCGAAACCGTTGTAGTCGGGGTTCAGTGCCTCGTAGGCCTGTTCCGCTGCCTCATCTGCGCTGTTGGTGTTGTCGATTACGGCCATGAGCTTATCATAAGAGGCGTACGGGTAAAGGGCTTGCAGGTAGAGCAGCTGCTCGTGCAACGTCGTCATACTCTTCGTGGGTTTCGCCGATTTTCCCTTGGCCTCCTTCGGCGCCATCTCTGGCCCGAGATGTACACTTTTTCCGGCACGCTGTGTCGTGGCGAACGAAGAGCCCGTCACCGGCACCTTGGTGGCGCGGTTTTGGTCCGAGCGTGATCTGCCCATTACTGCGGTGGGGGAGGGGGGAGGGGGCACAGAACACGTGACGCTGAAAGAGACGCAAACCGAAGCAAACAGCAGCAACGGCAACAAGACAGCGATAGTTCAATGCCCTCCACGTTGTATTTCTGTAATTGTGCGTGTACGAGTGCGCGGCGCAACCATGATCAAGTCTCCCCCGGGAGCGGATGTAGCAGGAAGAGTGGCGACGTTGTCCGGGTGTGGGGTGGGAGAGCGGGACGGGGGTAAGTGTAAAAAATCGATTAAGGTGCAGAGGTATCCTGGCAAACAAAGGGATGGAAGCGACAAGAAAAAAAGGACGCTCGAAAGTGGCAAGGCCGAATATATATTTATGTGTGGGGGGGGGGGATATATGGTGAAGGGGAAGATAAGAATCGGCAGCGCGCTCAGTGAGAAGCAGAGACACGAGCGGGGTCAGAGCAGCGCATGTGAGCGGCAAGAGGACAGCAGCAAAGCCTAACAGCGCAAGAAACAGTGTCACCCGGTGCCGTGCTGCTTTCTATTAAGTAGACACTTTTGATCTGAGATGAAAGACAGGCGCCGCGCGACATGGAAAGGGCAAACGGTAACAGAGTTCCTGTTCCGTGTCCACAGGGAAAAGCAAGCGATGTGTGAGGCGGTGGGATACAGAAGTGGAGAGTGCGCCATCATCCGTGCATGAGAGAGGGGGGCAGGGGCAAAGGGCAACGAGCATCAACACAAGCACGTGGTGCGTGAAAGAAAAGCAGAGTGCACCTCAGAGGCAGGAGCGAGGACCACAGGACATGTCGACAACATGGCAGGCGAGCACCACCATAGCGATGCCCTGCCGAGGAGCGGCGAATAAATGAAGGGATTCAGGAAGACGCTGCGGCACAGGGAAGGTGGCTCGTCTCGTCTGCAGACGGCACTGCTACACGAGCAACGGGGCCGTGTGTCGTTGTTGTCAAACATCTGGAAAGAAGTACTCGATGGAGCAGCAGCAGCCTCCGATGATCCCTCCCCCCCTCCACATGCCCGTGCGCCCACATCACGCGGATGGCGGAGAGGGCCCTCGGGAAAGGGGGTGGGAAGGGGAAGGGAGTCAATGAAAGGGGCTGAAAAGGCGAGAGACCAACAACCAAGGAAAAAAAGAGAAGCATGAGCAGTGTTCACGCATGTGGCAACACGGCCACAGAGCGAGAGACAAAAGGCGGTGCCCTTTCACTCCACCCCACCCCCTCGCCAGCACATTGGCGGATGGGTGTCAGTGCAGAAGGAAACGAGAGAGGGAGGGAGAGAGGGCCGCCTACACGCACACATCTCGCAGAGAAATGACGGGAGTCACGGGAGAGGAAGAACGTCGTAGAGCGCAGGAGAGAGGCAAACTGATGGTGAGGCAGCTCGGCTGCCTCATGGTGCGGAGATACGAGGACCTCTCGCCCACGCCACCATCTCAGATACGGCGGCGTCGAGCTCTTGCATGAGGCATTCGGCAAGCAGGCCGTAACGCCTCGACTCCGCTCTTGTTGACGATCCCGTGGAGTGTGCAATGTCGTGGTTGCAGGAGGGTGCTGTGGACGGTATGGCAAGGCAGAGCCCTTGCTCGTATGCCCTTATGCGCATGTGCACCCAGCTCAGCTGCTGTGTGCACTCGTGCGACAAGATCCGCGGGTGATACACTACGATACTCTCGAGGAGGAGGATGTGCATCCATGTCAAGACGACAAGTCGCACGCCGCACAGGAGATGCGTGTGCACGCGGCTGGGGCCAGCGAGCACAAATGGGTGGGAGGGAAGAAGTCGCTGCACGTAGGTGTCCATCGGGGAGGTCATTGTCGTGTCTCCATCACGACTCACTGCCGGTGCTGCGTCGAGGCCGTCACATATTGAGCCGACGGTGTCGCGCAAGAAGAGGAACGGACACTCCGTGCTTTGCGTGGTGCTGTCGAACCAGTGTCTCTCGCGTAGGCTTGCTTTCAGATCACCCATGGCCAGCTTCACTGCGGCTTCGTCTTCTGACGCCACAGACGGCTCATCACTCAAGGACACGCGTTGCTCCACAGGCAGAGCGTCTGAGAGCGCCGCCTGCAAGCACCACCATAGACGCTCCTGAGTCTGCTCGAATCTGGCAGGTAGGGGTAATTTACCGCACAAGTGAGTTGCAAACAGCTGGAGACGCCACACGTCTAATAGGACCCCCCGAATCGGTCGATGACACTTGCTCATCCGTGAGGTCGCCGGGCTCGGCTCCGCGGCGCAGCAGTGCACGCAGCGCCACATTAGCGGCAGGAGCAGTGCCAATGCCCGGTCCTGGGCAACAGTGAGCGCATATGTGTCACATGATGGCGCCGCCGGCGGTGATGCGTCACTGACGTAGCGGCTGAAGTGGCGCCATTCCACCGCGCCGGCAATCGCTAGAGCCTCCGCTGCTGTGGCAGAGGTGGATACCTCTTCGTCGTCAGGCAAGTCAGGCCCCGACACCGCGCACAGAGGAAGGAGAACTTCCGCCAGGCGCTGGCAGCACGCCCAAAAGCGAAAACACAGCTCGGCATAGAGGGCCTCTGCAGCAGCAAAGGGCTGCGGCGGGGATAGAGGCGTGAACAGCGACGATGATGCTGCGCTGTCGGTGCAAGATGTCCAGTACGGTGAAGAGCGTCTAGGAGGCGGTGCGAAAAGAGATGCACAGGTCGTGTTCAGCGGTATCGCTGCTCTTGTCAGCAGCGCCACAGTATCGCACAGCGACACAAGCACGTCCGTGCCATGTGCGGAGGGCGTTTCTGGTACGCTTTCAGCAAAGTCACTCGCGACGACACCGCTGATGGGGTCAGCGAACGGCCTGGGCACTAAAAAATGCCCTCTGGCGAGAGTCATCAGTGTGTCGTCGCGGTACCACATGCGGTAGGGCGCCGCTTCCGCGCCACACAGGTTAGGCGGCAAAAACATCCCATCCTCACCTCTGCCACGCAGCGTGTTCGCCGGTAACACGCCAGAGCGCTGCTGCCACGCGATAAGAGACTCGATGTTACACATAAGCGTGTTGGAGAGTCCTTTGGCGCACACAAACAGAGATCGCTGTGTCGACGGCGGCTCGTCGATTGTCGGTGTCGGCGGGTCCTCTGTACGGTTCCCGCTGTCGCACGGTGTCAGTGACCTGAGTGCGTGGTACTCAGCGTCGAGATCGCGGATGTCTTTCATCTCCCATGGCGGGATGCACGCGCGCCACTCGCTCCCACAGCCCTCCGCTCCATGGCGGGTCGCGCCGGGCTGTTGCAGGGAGGCAGAACTGCGTAGACACACTGCTAGCATGCGGTACGGCCACCGCACCGACAACCTTCGCAGCGAAGCGAGAGATGTTGAGGCGCACGTGCCACCGTATGCACTCGAGGGGAACAACGCGCTGAGAAGCATCACCTGCGCAGCCTGCAGCGACATCGACGTGCCGGGAGCAGAGGTGCTTGCCGCCCACCACATACGGCGCCGCTACCGCTCCCGCTGCACCCATGCTTCCGCGAACGAGGGGACGGTTCTACTAGGTGCGTCGGTGCTGTGCGCTTGAGCCTGCTCCAGTGCAGCGCAGAGAGCCTCCGGTAGCACGGACTCGCCGATTGCGTCGGCCAAGGACCTCAGAAGAGGAACCGACCGCACATCACCACTCCGCACCCGCGCCGTCCTGTTCGGGTGGAGCGACTCCGCCATGATGACGAGAAGATCCGTCTCCAACCTCATGACAGGGTATGGCGACACCCCGGCGGCTGCTCTCTGGTGAGAACTGTAAAGTTCCGCCACGGTCTCTGCAAGCATCTCTCGCCATATCTGCTGAAAGGAAAAGCTTAGTGAAGTGAGGTGAGCAGCTGGCGACTTTGAACATATACGTAGTTGCCTGGCTTGGTGACTGCACTGCAGCCACCCATCCACCAGGTTAGCGATGCACCAGTGTAACAGCAGCGCGTCCTCACCGAGTTTGCAAAGATGCGTCACGCCGTCGTCTTCCTTAGCACACGCGAGGGTCTCTGATCGACAATTGCTCTTCGCCATAGGATTCCCAAACCTGTTCGCGCTTCTGCGGTGGGTCCAGAAGTGAGCCCATCGTGTCATCAGCGCATCTCGCGCGTCTTCCTGTGCTGCCGACAGACATTGCCACATGTGCGACGCATCGCCACTCTGATGCACCTCCGTCCCCAGCCAATGTGCAAAAGAGCCGTCAGTGGTACCCCAGGAGGAGCGAGCGTGCACGTCGAGTAGGAGAACTAGCAGCTCCCACCACTCCCTCTCCTCCTCCATCTGATTGGGGACTAGCAACGCCACCGTCCGCAGGCAGGTGACCAGCCGCTGCACCGAAACGAGCACGTCAGCACCCTGTCTAGTACCGGCAGAACGCTCTGTGTGGCACGCGACCACAGAATACGCCGACGAGCCCGCCTCCACCCCAGCAGCGACGTACTGGGTATAGAGCAGCTGCAGTATGGCAATGCAAAGCTGAACGGCTTCGCCAACTGCGCCTTCGCGAAGTGCGTGACTCTCCCTTGAGTCCATCACGTCGCACCTCTCCACTGCAGACCTCGGGAGCACCTCCATCCACCACCTCAGCGCAGAGCCGCGCATTTGACCGCCGAACTCCGCCGACAGTTGGAAAAACAGAGCGGGTGTCAGAAAGCGAAGCAGCTCATTGGCCTCTGCGTCTCGCGCTTTCTCCGTCGGCTGGTGTGCAAGACGCCAGACGGTACAGCGCAGTAGGACGTACTGCTCCCCTGGCGACCGTCTTCTCCACACGCGGCATATGTCCTGTACCGCCACCGAAAAGTCACTGTTGCTGAGCGAAGCGTCGACAGCAGCGTCTTCCGCTCCAGCCGCAGGTGGTACACATCGGCAGCGGGCGCCGCCCTCCATTTCCGTGCCCCCGGCATGGTCGAGGATGTGCTCGGTAAGCAACCCCTGGAGCAGGGATGTGGCAGAGGCGTCCGCAGCGCACCCCGCCGGTCGGTGAGTGCTGGCAGCTGGAAAGAGCCGACTGTACACGTGTAGCAGCTCAGACACCGTAAAGGAGGTCCAGGGAGCATGAGAAACCATGTCCAGCAGCCACAGCGGTGTATGCGGCGCTGTCACGCGCACTCTCGCATTCACGTACACCTCGAGGAGGAAGAGCACCTGCACCGTCATCGGACGCGCAGAAGTGGCCGGGGTGCTGCAGACCTCGCCGTCTTTCTGTCCACGGCGCCCCAAAACGCTGCATGCGCCTCCACCGGAGGCCATGACTGGGGCCAGCGCCCTCTCCGCTGCGGCAAGAAAGGCACGCATCGTTCGTTGAGTATGATGTACCTGTAGAATACGCACCATACCCGCCACCGCGCCCACCTGCTCGGCAGCAGCCCACCTTGGTCGGGCCCCTGAGTGCACCGGCGAGGTAGATGCCGTTGCGCTGTCGCGGTCCCGCGTTAGGGAGGCGAGAAACAACTTAAGGATGTACGCGGTGATCATGTAGTGCGCCACGCGTAGTCTTGATAACCCCGCGAAGACTCGCGTCAGCTGCGTCGCGTCATAGTGCTGTAACGAGGGTGCAAGACTCACGAAAAAGGCCGTTGTGGAACCCGACAACTGGCAGTTCAGCTCTCCGAGAGCAGCGACCGTAATGCTTGCATCGACCGGATCGTACAGGCGAAGGTAGCGCACGGCGTGACTCGCAAGTAGGCACAGCCTCCATGGGTGCATGCGGCGAGTCGGTGGTCCCGTGCCTCTCCCTGTGTAGAGTGCATCGCGAGTACGACAACAAGCGGCAGAACAGGGTCACGGTACGGGAATGCAATATGGAGAGAGTGAGGAGAGGACGGGGCTCGAAGGCAGGACGGGCATGAGACGCACAGGGATCACACAGCTCCGACGACCTTCAATTTTCTGTGGTTCGCCCCTTTCCCGGAGCGGAAAGAAAACAACGAACCCGGAAGCCCACGACTCCCATTCTGATGGTTGTCCTTCCTACGTCGTCTCCCTGCCGGTTCCTGAGAGACCGTGCCAGGGACACGGTGCGAGAGAACGTGCACACATACGCTGTCGTGTAACGCCGAGTATTCGGATCGCCCGCAGGGGAGCGAACGCCGTAGCAGTACAAATGGCCGCAATACGGCAACGGAAGCAGGAAAGGGTCTTGGCTTTGTTTCGGCGTGTCCCCATTGCTCTGCCCTGAAACACGAGCTGCACGCCACTCCACCCCAGCCGGGCCCCGTCGCACAGGCGCACATGGCCTGGCGCGCAGCAGCCCTGGACACACGCGGTACAGCATTGCGCCGACCCAGTCATCTCGGTGCGGCCTCCGTCCAAAGCTCGGCACAGACACACCCATTGCGCCGGTCCCCACGTGCCGCACCCTCCTCGAGAGTGGCGCAGGCCCCCTGCACCAGTGGGCAGAGTGAGGGGCCGGGGAGGGGGTGGGTGAGATGTGTTCGAGTCACGCTGGCACTCTGTCCCCATCATGTGGACGGCACAATGGTGTCCGCCGTCGCAGGCCGCTCCGACGCCACGCCGTCCACAACCTCACCAGCGACATCAGCAGCGATACATCGCTCTGACCTCCCCTACGTCGTTGGTGCTGAGCCCTGCGACACCACCCGAGGTGGCTGGGGCACTTGGCAGGGGTTGGGGGTGGGGGAGGGCTGGCTCACTTTCCACCACACACAAACACACACACACACACACACAGAGTGCGGGGTGTGTGCCGGGGCCTGCGACACCACGCACTGAGGGGTGCCGCCGCTCCCCCCTCTCTGTGCTAGAGGAGGAAGAGAGAGGGTTGGATAAAAGAAAAGAAAAGCGTCGAACAGCAATGCGAGACCGTCACGTGAAACGAGGAGTAGGTCCCTGTTGATGTGGTCATGGGGATCCTCCGCTCGGTTCAGGGTGAGCAGAGGGATCTCCCGAGGCGCGCCTCACGTGCATCCAGCTCAGCTAGTCGCTCAGCGTACTGTGCCTCCCACAGCAGGCTCCGCGTCTCCCACGCAGCGACCCTTTCACGGAAAAGCTGCTCCGAGCACTGAAGGGCTGCCTCTCGCCTGTCTAGCGCCTCTTGCTGGTTCTGCAACTGCTGATAGAGTCGAGTCTCTGCCCCTGTGAAAGGGACTGAGTCACGCCCAGTCGAACGGTGCTCTGCTAGAAAGGAATGTGCGGGCGCCTCATGATTCGCTGCGCATGACACCAACGGGGTCGTGGACCTTGCAGCCATGCAAGGGTACGAGAGAGACGATGTAGGCGCCTCCGGCGCACACCTCGTTGGGCCACGCTCAAACTCCATCACGATTCGGCTGTCAAGGGCTCAAGTAGGCACGCACTGAGAGCGGCAAGGTGGTGAAAAGATGGGGGTAAAGGTGCCACGATCCGAACGAGACTGTGTATATGTGCATCTATGTAAATATCGATATCGAGCTGTACGCCTTGCGGAGCGGTGAGGGAGTGTTGTAACCACCGTTACTCGGCAACTAATGAAGGCCAATAGCCCCAAGAAGAGAGCAGAGGGACTGAATGAGGCAATCAGCAGCTCGCATGCATACAACAGCACATGGGGGTAGGCAGGCCATCGAGACCGACATCGCGTGAGAGCGCTTACTGTCTGCTTTAGGCCTTCGTTGGTGTTGTCAACACCACCCGTCTCGCACTACCGAAACGCACTCAAATTAAGCGCTCTGGCCCAGTGGAGGAGGGCCAAATTACTGGCCTGCTGTTACAGGGCACTGGGTAATCATTAAAAGCGAAAAAAAAATCACTGTACTTGGTAAGCTGTGCTGTGTCACATGAATGAACTGAGCACACACACTTACGCGTGTGAGCTACGCCATCTCCGTGCATCAGGGGGTGGGAGGGGAGGGGAGAGTCGGTGCATTACTCCGTCTGTGCTTGCGTGTCGGTGGGAGCGAGCGAGTGCAGGAGCAGCTCTCTCTCTTCCTCCTCTGCTGACAACGGTACCACTTACTGATTTTTTTTTTCGGAGGGAGGGAGGTGTTTAAGGACCCAAGCGAAGGAGAGAGGCCTGTGCCACGTCGCTAAAACGCGCACCAACACATCTGCTGGTAACCACGCACGCACGCATATATGCAACAGCCCGGAGTTGTTTAGAAACAAAAAAAGTAGAATAGCGGGACATGAGGGATGCAGTGAAGCAAGTCGTTCCGGCATGCGAGGCGCAACAGACGTTACAGATCAGACCCACACACGCACAGAGAGAGAGAGAGACAGAAACGTAAGCCACTACACTCGTACCTGTCCCCCCCCCCTTTTGCGTCCCAGCGCACCGCCGTAAAAACGCGGTGCGGCACATCTTCACGATTTCACGTGCTCCGCGGACCCTACTCCCACCTTACTTGGGGCAGATGCACAATTCGAGTATTCGCAGCGAACGAAGAAAGCCTCTCGTAGCCGGTGCCTCTGTTCCGTTCACCGCCCTTCGCGCTGACAGGTGTGGCGAAGAGAGAGGAGAAGCAGAGCAGCGCGCACACACATGATCCGTTAGAAAATGAGAAGGAAAACAGTTATACATACATAGAAATGACAAAAGGAAACAAAAAAAAAACGCCTCATCGCAACCCTAAAACGATGGCGCCTTCCGAACTCGCCCCCCTCCCCCCTCCTCCCCTCTGCCGCGCGGTGGAGGAGGGGCAAAACGGTGATGGACGGGTGGCCCGCACAACGAGATGAAAGAGAGCCAGTGGTGCGGCAAAGAGACAAACAAACAGTACGAAGAGAAAAGGAAAAAAGGGCGGCGCACACATGCGCACATGCTCGCAGAGGTAAATACACACACACATAGAGAGAGAGAGGTCAACACATGTATATGTGCGTCTGCGTCGACCAAATGGGGAGAGCGCAGATGACAAAGCGAGCATAACGCAAGAGGAGAGAGAAGGATGCACGTGCGAGTAAGCCCGTGGAGGGGAGGGGGGTACGCCCCGCAACACGAGTGTGAGAGGAAGAAGGCAGAGGGTGTGGAAGGACCGCCGTCTCGGTAAAATGGGCCTGAGAAAAAAAAGAAGGGGAGAAAAAAGGGGCAAAACAAAAAGCCGTCGTGGGAGAGCTCTGCAGCGGACAGCAGAAGGATCAAATGAATCGACTACAAAACAAGAGACGGGCTCATCCGAAACAAAAGCGGCGGGCCGGAGGAAAAATCATGTTAAAACAGTAAAAAAGGGGAGGTGGAGCGGCTACAGCATCTTCGAGCACACCTGAGGAGCACTCGAGAAACGGCCACCAACGAAAGGCTTCGATGCGTACAACTTTCGAACACGCAGAAAGAGCTCTCTCCCCCCACCTCCCACCACCACCACCACCACCACCACCACTACCTCTCTTTCCCCATCAAACAAAGAACACGCACCAGCACAGCAAATGGGAGAGACCGAAAGATATATAAAAAAAGAGGGCAAGCGCATACTTCATAGTAGAAAGCAGCATGCACACGCATCAGCGCCATTGACTCGGTCGCTATCCACCTCTCATCGTCATCTCTCCATCTTTTTGCTATTTACGGTGCCGCTTCCCGCGTGCCGTGGTGCAGACACTTTGAGCAAGAAGGATAAAAATCCGCTGGCACCACAGAGAAATCCAAGGACACCACCATACACCACCCTCACAACGCAAAAAAAAGGGGGTGCCTAACGAGATGACGAAGTTTCACGCGCGCACCCGCAACCAACGAACGGGTCCTGCCAGCCGCCTGCAACTTCGGCGCCCACCGTGGGAGAAGGGGGTCCTGATAACCGTAACGAAAGAGGAGCTGCAAGACAGCAGGGGAGTCGGGGAGGAAAAGAAATCATCCAACCGTCAATACACAAGAGGCAGGATGCGTTCCAAGGAGACAAGGCAACTGCCTTGGGAACTTCTCAGTAAAGTCGAAACAAAAAAAAATCGTGTGTGTGTGTGTGTATGTGGAGAACCATAAATAAGTGATAAGTGATAAGTGATAAGTGACGGCAAAACGCACATATGAGAACAATATATATATATATATAAACATTCATGTTAATATATAGATGTATATACACACACACATCTGTATACATGTATACATTCATAATAATAATATATATATACCATATAGAGAGAAACATACACCGACGACGCCACATGTCATGAAATCACGAGATAAAACCCCCTAAACGCCACGGATGGACGGAGAACACACAAGCAACAACAACAAAAAAGAAAGGACACGTGCGTCTGCAACAGCCACAAATAGGTGTGATGCACGGTACACTTGGGATGCAGCCATCGGACAGGGGTACTGTGGAGCAGGTGGTGGTGGTCGTCGTGGTGGCAAGGAGGTTGGGGACGGGAGGAGTTACCGAGACGCAAACAAAACAATAATATCCTCGGAGGGAAATGGAAGCAAGAAAAAAGGGGGAGAAGCGATCGAATAGGGAAAAGCCCTGAGGAGGCAAAGCAATACACGAGACCACTCGCGTGCCAGTCCACTCCACGAAAAGAAAGCACCAAAGAGCACGGCAACGTACGAATCACCACGCCAAAGAAAAAAATGATCTCACACGAGAAACAGAATGGAAAATAAAGGCGCAAGTGCAACGGATTGGGCGCCAAAAAAATGCAGCGAGAGGGGTTACCGCAAAACAAAAGAAAAACGAAGAGAGGGACACACAAGCTCCGCGTGCGCGACCGTCGATGCCTCGCACGACTCGTGCGAGGCGGTGAAGTGAAGCAAAGACCTCTGACAGCAGTCAGGGAGAAAGACACAGAGGAAACGCTGACAAATCCACGCTGAATCGTGTCACAACCACCGCTCGCCACCGACACGACCAACACGCTGCCCTTCGTTATCCTCCATCTCTCCTCGGTGCTCGGGAGGACGTCGCCTAGCCTTTTGCTCTCTCTCCCCATTTCTCCTTGGTCACGGTCCCTTACACTTCTCCCTCGACATGTCCATCCCACTTCCACGAACAAGTCCACACGCATACGCGCACACAGCCACAGCTCGCCAGCGACTGTTGCACCACGGCGAACCGCCCGCCATCCGATCGGGCCGCGCGTCCAGCCGGCTCTTCCTGTCCCTCCTCGTCCCTTCCCCGGGGACGTGTTGCGCGATAGGCGCCAGGCCGACCTGGCGGGACTGCATGCCGTGACCCGCCCGGGCCGCGTCCGGGGTTCTGCTCGAGACCAGAGGCAGTGGCGCCTGTCGTGCGGGCACTAGGCGGTGGATGCAAGTGCATGGAGGAGGAGCCCAGCGAGGAAGTGGGCCAGCCGCAGGTCAGGACCCTCTCAGACCCTCTGCCCTGCCGGTGCGCCATGTTTCGCCCTCGGCCGCTTCGTGCCGCGGCACGCCGTCATATGGTGTGGTGACACTTTACATGGGAGTCTGGCGGGCTCGGTCGTGCACACCTCGAGGGCGCTCACGCCATGCCGCCCGCATCGTCCCACCCCGGCCGCACGCAGGAGATGCCGCATGTTTCCCGGGCACGCACTTTCTTTGTGGGTGGGGGCTGATGGGTATGCATCTCGTCCTCCAACATGTGCCGGATTGTCGACACGATTCGTCGTGCGCTGCTGCAGAGGTGATCATCATGACGGCAAGTCTCCCCGGCACAGCGCCAGCCCATACCTGCCCGCCGATACCGAGGAGCCCGCCAGCGCTACCCGCGGGCAGGCTGCAGGGTCTCTGGCCTTTCCACCCAGTGGGTGCTGGGCCGTGTGATACCGTGGTGAGGTCCTGGGCGGCATCAGGGGTATGCTCTTCAAGAAAGAAGACATGGCGAGCATGCAAGCAAGTGAGCAAAAGATTGAGATGGGAGTGGTAGATGAGCAGCCATACCAACGTGTATGTACACAAGTGTGTGTGTGTGTATGTGCGTGTGTGGCTTGATTGCCGGATCGTCACATCCATCAACTTGTGTCACCCTCAAGAGGGGAGGGGGAGGAGATCGAAGCAACATAAAAGAATTACAATACATATTCGAAAAAAAGGAAGACAATAACATACAACGGTACGTCTGCCGCTGGCCAAAACACATACACAGACTGACACACACCAACGCATACATACATGCAGATAAAACGGAAAAATTCACCGTGCTATCGCGCACGCTCTCTGCCCGTGTCCTGTGAAGAGAGCGTGCAACAGAAAACCGCGCCTGCACTCACATAAAGCAGGCAACACAAAACAAAGGAAAAACTGGGCTCACTCAGCATTTCTACGAGGCTACGTGCCTCGACGCTGGCGGGCAAGGACAGATGGAGGGCGAGTGCAGTGCACAGTGAGGCCCAACTGCGAAAAAGAAAATGCGTAAGGAAAAGAAAGATTAGGCACGTTTGTGTGCCTTTTCTCGCGTCAGACGAGATCGAAAGGCGAGGAGTGGGTGAGCAACATGCAGAGAGCCCCTCGCACACCGCGATAGTACCCTCGCGCGGTTGGCAGCTTTCGACTTTCGTCTCACAGCGCTTCTCTCGGCACGCCCTTCTCACAGCAGCCCCCCTGCGCTGTCTCATTATCTTCGCCGCCTGCCAGTCCGTTCATAAAATGACGCGGTGACTGCACAGCCCTCAAAGCTCTAAGTGAGCAAGGCAATGCGCCCACCACCATCCACCCAGAGAACGCGGCAAGTCGACATGGCCAGCGCTGAAAACAAATAATGCGCATGTCGACACAGCTCTACTGGTGCTGTGCCTCGCACGCACGATTCGAAACGACGGACGCAGTTGAACCGAAAAATGTAGAACGGAGCATGTACAGTAAGGCACAGGTACACAGTCCTTCAGTCAGTACAAATCGCCTGATGCCGAACACTCCTCCACCAGTTCTTATAAAATGGACAACGGTCGATAAACAAAAAAAGACACAAGAATTCTTAACAAAGCCCATTGCACTCACGAGACCTCTTACATAATCACCCTTACGCTCTGCTCATCAGCGCGGCAAGCCACTGCAGCAGCACATGCAGCACGACTTCTTGCTCTCTATGCGCTGCCGGTGCGCCTCCTCGTGCTCAAGCTCCGCCTTCTCGCTGATGCGCATGAACACCTGCTCAATCGACGTCTGTGACACGCTGTAGTCGCGCATCTGCAGCTTCTCCTTCTGCTGCTCCAGCGCAGTGAACACGCTCGACAGGCGCACAGTGTTCGGCAGCTGGTATGTGAAGCGCCCCGCGCGCACCTCCGTCAGCTTGCTCGACGGGAACTCCCTCTCGAAGAACAGCTCCACGCCAGCCATCACCTCCGGCGACTCGTCCGCCACGCGCACCGCCACCTCGAACCCCGTCCCGTACTTCTGCTTCAAGTGCGTCTTGTCGCCGATGCACCGCAGCGTCCCGTCCACCATGATCGCAACGCGGTGCGCAAGCGCCTCCACCTCCTCCAGGTGGTGCGTCGTCAGCACAACGGAGCAGTTGTCCGCCACCGTCTCGATCGCGTTCCACAGCCCGCGCCGCGCTACGGGGTCCATGCCGGCCGACGGCTCGTCGAAGAACACAACGCGCGGCCCGCCAATCAGCGACACAGCAACAGACAGCTTGCGCCGGTTGCCGCCGCTCAGCTCGTGCGACTTCGTGCGCCGGTACTCCGTCAGTCCGCACAGCTTCATCAGCCCACGCACAACGCGGTCGCACGCGCGCGACGAGATCCCGCGCACGCCGGCGTACAGGTACAGGTGCTCCTCCACCGTCAGCAGGTCCAGGCACGCGTCGAACTGCGGGCAGTACCCGATGCACCGCAGCGCCTCGCTGCTCTCCGTCACAATGTCGTTCCCGCACACGTAGGCTCGCCCGCTCGTCGGGTAGAACTCCTGGCATAGGATCGAGATCGCCGTCGTCTTGCCCGCGCCGTTCGTCCCCAGGAACCCAAACACCTCCCCGGGCCTCACGCCCAGCGTGATGTTCCGCACCGCAACCTTCCCGTTCGCGTACTCCTTCCGTAGGTTCAGCACCCGCACAAGGTCGCCCTCGCGCTCGCCACCCTCCAGCACAGCGCGCCGCTCCACCGCGACGTCCTCGTCCTCCTCCTCGATCACCTCCGCAGCACCGTCCGGGTTGTGGAACAGTCGCTGGCTGCGCTGCCGCCGCCCGGGGTGGTCAATGAACAGCGTGATGAACAGGAACACCGGGATCTCGATCGCCATATACACGCACACCCACCCCACAACGTCCATGTCCCACGTGCTGGTGTCCACGCCGAACGCGCGGGTCACCTTGAGCAACGCGAGGTTATTGATTGCCTCGCCAACGCAGTAACTAGGTACAATGCGAAAGATAAAGCGGAGCACTTTGGCCACCTTCCCTGTCGCCTCTATCAACGTCAGCGCAGACACCGCCAGTACAAGCAGAAACCCCACAATGAAGTTGACAAGCATGACGACATTCTGCGCAGTGGAATGATTGTCGAAGGCGAAGCTGAGCGCGTATGCCATGAGGATGCCCGACACGCCGTAAAGCAGAAGCACCACAAACGTTGCACCGATGTTGTTCAGCGCAACGTACTCGTCACGGCCGAAAACGAGGAAGACAACGATGACGAGGCACATCGTGATGATGTACGAGCAAAGGTCGAACAAGAAATTGGATAGCCAATAGATGTAGAAGCTCAGGCCAGAGACGTTCTGCAGGTGCCGCGCTTTGCACTCGCGCTCCCTCACAATCCAGCCCACAAAGGTCGAAGGAATAAAGGTGAACGGGATCATGATGATCACGGCAATCATCATCGCGTACAGAGATGACTCCACCGCCTGCTGCTGCGATGTTTTGGGGAGAGGTGCCACAGCAGTGGTAACACTCGTGTTATATCGGCCAGTTGCCACACGAAGGTGGGCGGCAAAGACATTCGCTGTCTCGATGGCGACCTCGTGCAAAGCCGACGTGTTGTAGAAGACACTGTGGTACGTCTCCCCGCTGCCCGCAGCCGCGCACGAGACGCCGCCGTAGCGCTCCCTCGCGTGTGTCTGGTACGTCCTGTTCAGCTTCTTCGAGAACGCAGAGGCATCCGGCGTGTCCGTCCAGATGTCCATGTGCACCGTCGTCGAGAACGGCGTCGTCACGTCCAGCACGCCCTCGCAGTTGGCAAGCGGGATGTCCACCGTCGTCCCGTACACGTCGCTGCTCAGCAGGATCGTCGGCGTGCTGAACAGCTTCACCAGCGTCAGCAGCATCGCAAGCAGCACGCACGCGACGGGGCACACGATCTGAAAGAACTGCGTGCGCCGGTCGCGCAGCGCGTTCCACAGCCGCTTCGCCATCATCGCGCGGAACTGCAGCCGCCGCCGCGCCCACCGCCCCTTCTCCATCTCCACGTTCCACACAGCCTCCGTCGCATCCGCCTTCTCCTCCGCCGCAAGCGCATCCGCGTCGCGCTCCGCATCCGGGCCCTCCGCGATCTTGATGAACACCTCCTCTAGCGTCGTCGCCGACAGCGAGTACGCGTTGATCCCAAGGCCGGGGATGCCCTCCTCCACAGCGCACAGCAGGTCGGGGAACGCAGGCTTCGACGCCATCGGCAGCCGGTACGCGACCTCGCCGGCGCCGCTGCCAATAGCCTCCGCCGCAGGCACGAGCGTCTGCACCATCTGCTCGATCGGCCCGCGCCGCGCGTGCGACACGACGGACATCGTCAGCACGAACCCAACGCCAAGCCTCGACTTCAGGAACATGTTCGACCCCGCGCACTGCAGCCGCCCCTTGCTCATGATCGCAACCGTGTCGCCGAGCAGGTCCGCCTCGTCCATGAAGTGCGTCGTCAGCAGAATCGTGTGCCACTTCGCCATCTCCTTCAGCAGCGACCACGCGTGCCGCCGCGCGCCAACGTCCATCCCCGCCGTCGGCTCGTCCAGGATCACAAGCCGGCTCCCGCCAACAAACGCAACGGCAACCGACAGCTTCCGCTTCTGCCCGCCAGACAGCGCCTTCGACATGTAGTGCGCCTTGTCCTCCAGGTCCACCGCGGCAAGCAGCCGCCCGATCGCATCCTCCTTCTCAGACCCCCTCAGCCCCTTGATGGCAGCATAGTAGTCCAGGTGCTCCCGCACCGTCAGCTGTGGCCACAGGATGTTGTGCTGCGGGCACAGCCCGATCTCCTGCCGCACAGAGCTCAGCTCGTGCCGCACGGAGTGCCCGTACACGTAGCAGTCGCCGCCGTCAGCCTCCAGCATCCCGGTCATCAGGTTCATCGTCGTCGACTTGCCCGCGCCGTTGTGCCCCAGCAGCACAGAAATCTCGCCCTCCTTCAGCGACCAGCACAGCCTGTCCACCGCAGCAAACGCCTTGCCGCCGCGCCTGAACGTCTTGCGCAGCCCGCGGATCCGCACTGCCGCGGCCTCCTCCACCGCAGGGTCCACCGCCTCGAACACGCCGTCCTCCGCGCGCCCGTCCCCCGCGCCGTCCCCGTCCATGTCGTCATCGCCCGCGCGGCGCCGGCAGAAGCACCACCGCACAGGGTCGATGATGAAGAACAGCGGGTTCCTCGTCGTCCCCCACTCCTTCGGGACCACGCGGTCGAAGTACATCATCAGCAGCAGGTACACAAAGATGTCCACAAGGAGGAGCACAAACACAACGATCAGCTTCGGGTCGTCGCGGAAGTATGCCAGCGCACCGGCTCCGGCGCCGCCATTCATCTCGTGCTCAAAGAGCAGAGCGAGCCCGACAGCAAAAGCGCTCGGGCTCAGGATCATGATGCCCATCTTGGCACCGCCGCTGGCCTTCTCCATCGCAAAGAGCGGTATCGCCATCGCGAAGTAGATGAGAGGCGCAATGATGGCCGCCAGCCGCGCCTTGCTGAACACAGCCGCAATCGCGCCGGACAGCGCAATGGTGGACCACGAGAAGAGCAAGAACATGAAGAAGATGTACCAGGGGCTGCTTTCCGGCAAGTACGTCAAGCGCAGGAGAATCGTGATGATAGCCGACACCACAGTGTACCACACACCATACACCACGAGCCACGCAAGGTACATGGTCCACTCAGAGAGACCCATGATGAGCATGGCCTCGCGAATGCGCAGCTCCTTCTCCACCACGATCCGCTTCGTCAGCTGCGACACGGGGTACAGGAACCCAAGCACCAGAATCAGCGGCGCCAGGGAGGCACCAGTCAGCAAGAAGGAGCTGGTATGGTATGCCTTCGTGGGCATGGCGGTGTACGTCAGCGGCTTCGTCGTCGGCTTGCCGAGCACACTCGCGGTGTAGTGATGGTACACGAGCGTCTGCAGCGTCGTGTAGCCCGAGAAGATGTACGGCGAGTTGGTCGACGTGTCGAGCCCGCCAAGGTACCCGCTCAGAACGCTCTTCGACGTCGCTGGCAGGGCCGATGAGTTGACCATGATCCTCACGTTGAACGTGTCGGCTGTGTAGCTGTCCAGCTCCACAACGCCCCACGTCGGCGGGTCGTCGTGCGTCAACGACAGTATGTGCGACGCAGCCTCCGCTGCCGTCGCAAATGTGCCGCCGTACGCGTTGTCGAACAGCTTGGACTGGGTCCGCATGTACGACACCAACGACTCCACCTCCGGCGTGCGCGGCGCAAAGTACAGCAGACCGCCGTACGAGAACGGCGTTGATGCTCGAATCGACTGATCCATCGCCACCCACTGACACGCGATGAGTGTGTCCAGGGGGAGCATTGGCGATGTCGTGAGTGGCAGAGCGCCGAGGAGCTGTGCTACCACGTTTTTCAGAGGCGGATCGTAGCAAAAGCCGCTCGGGATGCCGCGGCCGTGGGGGCAGTAATACCTTTTTCCCGCCACACATGGCGTTAAGCCGGCGATGCCGCTCGCCAAGGACGCGTTGTAGCACAGGGAGCTGCTGATCGTATCGGCCATTGCGAACACCTTATCCGGTCCTGTGGCAGAATAGTAGAGACCAGAGGAATCTTCTGTCGTGCCAAAGACGGCCCACAGAATGACGGAGCCGAAAACGAAAAGGATGGGAATCAAGAACTCGCACAGCGTCGAGCACCACTCTCGCTTCATCAGGATCAACACGCGCAGGAGAGTGTGCCTGAGTTGCTGGCAGCATCCAGCCCGATGGCGACAGTGCGCCGAGCTTCTGGCAGATGCCGACCTGCGGTTGAAGACATTGTATTGGTCATCCGCTTGGGGCTGTGGGATCTGCTCGGCCGTCATCTCGACATAGTTGCCGTCGTTCAGGTCGTTTTCGGGGACGGATAAAGAAGCGTGGGCCTCGGTTTTGAGCGTAGTCGTCCGCATCTCCCCCGTTCGCAGCGCAGTGTCTCGCATCATGCGCTCGTCAGATCTGAAAAGGGTCAAGTTTCTGCCACTCATCGGCGAGTACTCGTCTTCCACCGCGGGAGTCAAGCGCTGGCCTTCACCAAAGACCCAGCAGTTGTTTTGGGAAAACCTCGACCCCGACGGTGCGCCTGGCGAGGCAAATGATGCCAGGGGCTTCTGCTTCGTCGTCGTGGAGTTAGGAGAGGGCACACGCGGGCCGGCCTCAGGCATAGGTGGCTCGCTCTGGTCCAAGGGAGTAGTCTGCTCTTCGTGGATACGACGTGACACTCGGTCAGCACTCTCCTCTTCGCTGTGCAGAGAGCTTGTGAGCGGGAGCTCCGACACGTCCCGAATTCTGAGGGAGGAGGCTCGTGTAAAGCGGCAGCGAGGAGAAGAAGGCGCGTGCGCGTCAAGCTGAGTCCGTGAGGCCCAACGTTGGTGTAAAGCAGCGGCTCCAGCGGTATATGCGCTTAACGTCCGTTTCCGGATAACTTTTCGTGGCGGATCTGTCCAAACACCAGAGTCGGTCTCGGCGAAATCACAAGAGAGAGTGTGGTAGAGGGAGAGGGAAAGAGGATGGATGCCAGAGTTACCAGGAGGCTCCGTGCGGAAGACAGGGAAGGGTGGCGAAGGCGGGTGGTCAAGGAAAGGGTGGAAGAGGCGTGGAAGCACACTGTGAATCAGTCCGCAGAGCTGTAAAACGATGGCAACAAAAATAATAAAGGTCGGGAAGACGGGTGAAGCGAGCTAAGTAGAGGCCACAACAGGGGAGAAACGGCGGTGCGTGCGACTTGGCGTGCCCAGGCCTGTTCCACACAGGTCACGCCGAAAGGGAACAGCAAGAGAAAATACACAGAAGAAAAAAAATGGGTTTGGACGCCCAGGGAGGGAAGGGGAAGGATGTGTGGGTGTGTGTGTGTGTGTGTGTATGCGGAAGTGCTAAAGCGGTCGCTACGTCGCGTGAGAAACAACTGCGCCGGTCTCGAATCAGGCGTCGAACGAAGCCCACAACGAGAACGCAGAGAGGTGAGTTCAACGAAATACAGCGTTACAAGAAAAAGGGCGGAAAAAAAAAAACATGTAAGTTTAATAAGTGCCTAAGAAGCCAACCAAAACAAAAGACAGGAAGAGTCTCACGGCCAACCTCATACACTCACGCACGCACGTCCAGACGCACAACCTCTCCAGCACGCACACGCACACACACACACACGCGCCGTCTCTCCTCGCAGGGGCTTGCAGCCGGTGTGAAGAGGAGGGAGGGAGGGGGGTGGAGTGAACAGCAACGGAGAACTTCGGTACCGCGATTGTGAACAAAAAGTGAGAAAGGAAAAGGCGAAGGGAGGGGACATGCACGCGCGGCCACGGAAAACAGCACCAGTGCTGGGTGGATCAACGGGGCTCGGACTAGTTTGCGTTACGTGCGCGCTTCAAGTTCGTCCGGTGGGCGGAGGGGGGTAAGCAAGAAGAGGCGCACGTGGGTAGTGAAGCAGGCCTGAATGCGTGTGCTTGTGCGTGTATGTGCAAGCGTGGTACAGCGGAGTGTGTACGTGTGAGGAGGAGGGAAGAGGATGGGATGGGAGGAAGGGGGGGCGTGGTGAGTGTGCAACTTCACAGTGAGAGGCGGAGAGGGACGAGAAAGCGTAAGGGAGAGACTCCTTTTGGAGTCGGTTGCGTGGAGGTGGCCCAACAACAGGTGGAGGGGGCACGCAGCGGGGGACAGACAGAGGAACGGGTGAAACCCTCCGTGCACCAGCAGCCTGACGGAGATCCTGTGATGGCCAGTGTCCATTCCATGAGAGACTGTGACTGCACACAAAGAGCTTCACCTGAAACGCAAATCTCACAAAGAAACACATTGTTGTTGTTTTCTGCTCCTTCTAGTCAGCAGGGGACCCCTGATGCCGCCCAGGACCTCACCACGGTATCACACGGCCCAGCACCCACTGGGTGGAAAGGCCAGAGACCCTGCAGCCTGCCCGCGGGTAGCGCTGGCGGGCTCCTCGGTATCGGCGGGCAGGTATGGGCTGGCGCTGTGCCGGGGAGACTTGCCGTCATGATGATCACCTCTGCAGCAGCGCACGACGAATCGTGTCGACAATCCGGCACATGTTGGAGGACGAGATGCATACCCATCAGCCCCCACCCACAAAGAAAGTGCGTGCCCGGGAAACATGCGGCATCTCCTGCGTGCGGCCGGGGTGGAACGATGCGGCGCCGATGCGGGCGGCATGACGTGAGCGCCCTCGAGGTGTGCACGACCGAGCCCGCCAGACTCCCATGTAAAGTGTCACCACGCCATATGACGGCGTGCCGCGGCACGAAGCGGCCGAGGGCGAAACATGGCGCACCGGCAGGGCAGAGGGTCTGAGAGGGTCCTGACCTGCGGCTGGCCCACTTCCTCGCTGGGCTCCTCCTCCATGCACTTACATCCACCGCCTAGTGCCCGCACGACAGGCGCCACTGCCTCTGGTCTCGAGCAGAACCCCGGACGCGGCCCGGGCGGGTCACGGCATGCAGTCCCGCCAGGTCGGCCTGGCGCCTATCGCGCAACACGTCCCCGGGGAAGGGACGAGGAGGGACAGGAAGAGCCGGCTGGACGCGCGGCCCGATCGGATGGCGGGCGGTTCGCCGTGGTGCAACAGTCGCTGGCGAGCTGTGGCTGTGTGCGCGTATGCGTGTGGACTTGTTCGTGGAAGTGGGATGGACATGTCGAGGGAAAATATATATACCGAAGAGGGACCTACGGCGGGGCAACGTGTCTTTTGGAAGTGGAAATGGTAGACAGGTCAGTGTGGATGAGCGTGACGTGACATGGGAAAGAGGACGACGGCGTCGGGTCTCAGGTCGGGGGAGGCGGGAAGCAAGGCAACAGGAGAGCAATGGAGAGGACACACATGGACGGCTGAACCTGCGTGCAGTTGCAGGTCTCCAGGAGTAGCTGGAAAAGGTTGGCGCACCCTTCGCAGCCTCCCACACCAGATGTGAGCGGATGATAAAACGCCAATAGGCAGGCGCGCGCCTACACAATGCATTATACGTGCGTAACACCCTCCACCCCCCTTCTCTACCCCATCGACCAGGAGTTGCGGGATCGGTGGGAAGAGGATACTAAGCACAGTCCTCCTCCTCACGCAGGTGCCCGCTCTCAAAAAAGAGACACGCGCCCAGCTGCCAATGGAGGCGACAGTACATCTGCATACCATGAACAGTCCTGAGGCACGTGCGAATGGGAATGGGAGGGTGGGGGGGGGGGCGTTGATTGTCATATGGTTTCGCTTTCTTTTACGGTCCGCAATGTGTTCTCGCTGTTGTTTGTGCGCCTTTCTGTACCCTCCATTCCGCTGTGGGGGATGAGGTGCCATGTCAAGTGATGGATACAAACAAAAAAAGGTCGGATCTGTGTGTGTGTGTGTGAACGGGTGAGAAGGTGTACAAAAACAAAAAGGTTTCACCATGTAAAATACCCCCCACACACACACACATACACAACAGAAGAAGGGGGAAAACCACCTCAGAGAGAGGGGGAGAGAGAAGGGAGAAAGCGAGCGCGATAATGGGAGGAAGCGAGAAGGCAAGAACCAACACAGCAGTCACGCTTGGAAGACAGCAAAGGAAGGTGAGCATTACAAGGAAGCGCGGGGCATCAGAGAGGAAAGGACATACATAAAAGGTGTGTGTGTTGTGCGTGTGTGTGAGGAAGAAAAAAATGAGAGGAGGGGAGGGGGCAGGGACCCATCATTTCGCGTAGAAGACAAGAAACCAAAAGGAAAAGCAAGGTGGGGAAGCAAGACACAAAGAAACGCCTTTGCACATGGACGCGCCGAGGCATCGACAACACTGCCAACGGATATGCCGCCCGCACCTCCAAACATAAATATATATGCATATGTACGCATGTTGGGAGAACCACAAAAAAAAGGCCATGAAGAGATGTTCAGGAGAAGCAAGCACGCAAACAAAACGAGAAGGACGTGTGGGTGAAGTGTAGGGAGATGGCGAAGACGGAGGGCGCCGTCGGTGGGAGGGGGTAAGGGGGAAGAGGGCAAGACGTGAAATAGGCGCCAAACAAGAGCAAAAAAAGAAAGACAAGACGCAAACAGTACACCTGCCCTAGTTCGAGTGGTATCAAGTGTGATGCCCTGTGTAGAGCGGCGGGAAGGGGAGGGGGGAACGCCGTGGCGGTTGTTGCCCCACCCTTTCTCTTTCCTTTCAGCCTCCTCTACGGTGCATGGTAAAGAGCGGTGTGAAGGTGGTGTAAAGAAGAAATGGCGCCTGCACCCAAAAGTGACAGGCGCGTACCACTTTCAAATGGGGTGCGCCAGCGGCACGAGCCATGTCGTGAGGGGCCACACACACACACACGCAAAGGCAGCGCCACCTTCAGATCACCACGACTCCACACCGTTTGGGGATACCGAGGTGTCCCTCCCCCCGCGAGGAAAGCAAGCTAATGCGGTATATCACCTGTGCCCATACGTGTGCCGTCTGCATTGGAAGGCAGAGGGAGAGCACAAGCCCACTCGGCGCCGGGGGAACCCTCCCTCCAAAACACACATCACATCAACAAAAAAAAGAGGAAAGAGAGAAGGGGGTACGGCTTTGTATACGTGTGTGTGTGTATGTGTGTAAATTGCCGACGTCATCGCAGCTCGGCAAACGAGAGAACAAAGAAGAGACACACGGAACGCAACGTGAGAGGTCGCGGGCAGCGGGAGTAGAGCGGGGAGGAGCAAGAAAAACGCCGTGGACGATTCGAAGACGGCAGGCCAGAAGACGCGAGCCACGGGAAGGGGAGGGAGGGAGAGGGGCGCAGGCACACACACGAAAAAAAAAACGGCCGCAAGGATAGCCATCGTAGACAAGAGGAGAGAAGCACAACAATAAAAAGGAGCAGATAACAAGGAAAACACATATGGCCCCATCGTCTGGCACTAGAAGGATGAGGGCCTGGAAAAGTGAGCAAACACTTTACCGAAACGACAGAGGGGTGCAACCCAACGAGAGGGGCAGAGAAGAGCGCAGCCGTGAGCGAGAGAAGGAAACGGCAAGGCAACACAGACGACACATAATGCGGACAGCCAAACGAAGGCAGCACTCCAGCACAGCGCAACCCATGGTCGGCATAGAGAACGCTGCACATCGGAAGGGAAGCTAAAAAAGCAAATGGAGTTCTCCAAAGGCATCAATAAACGAGAAGAGGCCGCAATCTCGCGTCAGCCACACACAAGTGACTCTTCCCGTAGCCACACTGTGTGTGAGTGTGGGTGTGGGTGTGGGTGTGGGTGTGGGTGTGTACCTGTCTGCCTCTCTGCCTGCGATGGCATCAGGGTTATAGGTCATGAATGGAATTAAAAAAAAACGAAAAACCACCGAGGCCCGTGCTGCGCTCGTGAGAGCCACTGTCCACAAGATCGGAGGCCTGCGGCAGCCCCTAAAGCAGATACAGAGACGAAACAAGAGCCACCAACAGCCTCGTAACAGTCCACGTCGTGCTGGTCAACTTCACATGCAACAGCCCCCCCCCACACACACACCTCCATCACTCAGACACCAAATGCTAGCAGCACATGCAGCACGACTTCTTGCTCTCTATGCGCTGCCGGTGCGCCTCCTCGTGCTCAAGCTCCGCCTTCTCGCTGATGCGCATGAACACCTGCTCAATCGACGTCTGTGACACGCTGTAGTCGCGCATCTGCAGCTTCTCCTTCTGCTGCTCCAGCGCAGTGAACACGCTCGACAGGCGCACAGTGTTCGGCAGCTGGTATGTGAAGCGCCCCGCGCGCACCTCCGTCAGCTTGCTCGACGGGAACTCCCTCTCGAAGAACAGCTCCACGCCAGCCATCACCTCCGGCGACTCGTCCGCCACGCGCACCGCCACCTCGAACCCCGTCCCGTACTTCTGCTTCAAGTGCGTCTTGTCGCCGATGCACCGCAGCGTCCCGTCCACCATGATCGCAACGCGGTGCGCAAGCGCCTCCACCTCCTCCAGGTGGTGCGTCGTCAGCACAACGGAGCAGTTGTCCGCCACCGTCTCGATCGCGTTCCACAGCCCGCGCCGCGCTACGGGGTCCATGCCGGCCGACGGCTCGTCGAAGAACACAACGCGCGGCCCGCCAATCAGCGACACAGCAACAGACAGCTTGCGCCGGTTGCCGCCGCTCAGCTCGTGCGACTTCGTGCGCCGGTACTCCGTCAGTCCGCACAGCTTCATCAGCCCACGCACAACGCGGTCGCACGCGCGCGACGAGATCCCGCGCACGCCGGCGTACAGGTACAGGTGCTCCTCCACCGTCAGCAGGTCCAGGCACGCGTCGAACTGCGGGCAGTACCCGATGCACCGCAGCGCCTCGCTGCTCTCCGTCACAATGTCGTTCCCGCACACGTAGGCTCGCCCGCTCGTCGGGTAGAACTCCTGGCATAGGATCGAGATCGCCGTCGTCTTGCCCGCGCCGTTCGTCCCCAGGAACCCAAACACCTCCCCGGGCCTCACGCCCAGCGTGATGTTCCGCACCGCAACCTTCCCGTTCGCGTACTCCTTCCGTAGGTTCAGCACCCGCACAAGGTCGCCCTCGCGCTCGCCACCCTCCAGCACAGCGCGCCGCTCCACCGCGACGTCCTCGTCCTCCTCCTCGATCACCTCCGCAGCACCGTCCGGGTTGTGGAACAGTCGCTGGCTGCGCTGCCGCCGCCCGGGGTGGTCAATGAGCAGCGTGATGAACAGGAACACCGGGATCTCGATCGCCATATACACGCACACCCACCCCACAACGTCCATGTCCCACGTGCTGGTGTCCACGCCGAACGCGCGGGTCACCTTGAGCAACGCGAGGTTATTGATTGCCTCGCCAACGCAGTAACTAGGTACAATGCGAAAGATAAAGCGGAGCACTTTGGCCAAATTCCTCGTCGACTCTTTCAACATTAGCGCAGACACCGCCAGTACAAGCAGAAACCCCACAATGAAGTTGACAAGCATGACGACATTCTGCGCAGTGGAATGATTGTCGAAGGCGAAGCTGAGCGCGTATGCCATGAGGATGCCCGACACGCCGTAAAGCAGAAGCACCACAAACGTTGCACCGATGTTGTTCAGCGCAACGTACTCGTCACGGCCGAAAACGAGGAAGACAACGATGACGAGGCACATCGTGATGATGTACGAGCAAAGGTCGAACAAGAAATTGGATAGCCAATAGATGTAGAAGCTCAGGCCAGAGACGTTCTGCAGGTGCCGCGCTTTGCACTCGCGCTCCCTCACAATCCAGCCCACAAAGGTCGAAGGAATAAAGGTGAACGGGATCATGATGATCACGGCAATCATCATCGCGTACAGAGATGACTCCACCGCCTGCTGCTGCGATGTTTTGGGGAGAGGTGCCACAGCAGTGGTAACACTCGTGTTATATCGGCCAGTTGCCACACGAAGGTGGGCGGCAAAGACATTCGCTGTCTCGATGGCGACCTCGTGCAAAGCCGACGTGTTGTAGAAGACACTGTGGTACGTCTCCCCGCTGCCCGCAGCCGCGCACGAGACGCCGCCGTAGCGCTCCCTCGCGTGTGTCTGGTACGTCCTGTTCAGCTTCTTCGAGAACGCAGAGGCATCCGGCGTGTCCGTCCAGATGTCCATGTGCACCGTCGTCGAGAACGGCGTCGTCACGTCCAGCACGCCCTCGCAGTTGGCAAGCGGGATGTCCACCGTCGTCCCGTACACGTCGCTGCTCAGCAGGATCGTCGGCGTGCTGAACAGCTTCACCAGCGTCAGCAGCATCGCAAGCAGCACGCACGCGACGGGGCACACGATCTGAAAGAACTGCGTGCGCCGGTCGCGCAGCGCGTTCCACAGCCGCTTCGCCATCATCGCGCGGAACTGCAGCCGCCGCCGCGCCCACCGCCCCTTCTCCATCTCCACGTTCCACACAGCCTCCGTCGCATCCGCCTTCTCCTCCGCCGCAAGCGCATCCGCGTCGCGCTCCGCATCCGGGCCCTCCGCGATCTTGATGAACACCTCCTCTAGCGTCGTCGCCGACAGCGAGTACGCGTTGATCCCAAGGCCGGGGATGCCCTCCTCCACAGCGCACAGCAGGTCGGGGAAAC